>NW_027516813.1:0-100000 GCF_048772815.1 Callospermophilus lateralis
TTTATTATGCATATTTAGAATCCTACCTGGTATCACACATACATTCTTGTGAGCTCACTGTTTTTGGATGATACAAATTGTGAAAAGAGATCACTCCCCCTAAATACTGATGGAACTGAAAATTCAACAAATTGGTGAATTTCCTAGATGAACAACATTATACATAAATCCATGCTCAGTAAAAAGAATATTTTTGGATATGAGGATGATATATATTTCATGATGAATTTTGATTGGCATATATATTGCTACATTTTAATGTCTGTGTTTTTATCTTTATAAATAAATAAATATATATATTCTCCAGATTTTTCACAATATTAAATATATGTGTCTTATTATTCACTCCCTAAATACATTCATATTCATGTATGTGGATTTGTAATCAAATTTGCACAAGATTATTCTCAGAAAAATTCATCCACATAAAATACATATTTATTTTCCAGTACTGAAAACAAACTTCGGTGAATTGTGCTTACAAATCCTAATATTTGCATGGTAACTGACCCAGTTTAACATTAATGCAAGTATAATCCTATGGGACATGATGTGTATTTTGAAGTTCATTTTTATTCAACAGTGGTACATTACTATTTCTTCAGTTGATGGATATCATAGGATAAAACTTTTCATCCACAAGTTCACAAATCTGTAGGCATTTGGTTCACTTTCAATTACTTCCTGCTTCAGAACATATGTATTCCTCCATGTTTCTTGACTGTTCTTTTCATGAGATTCTTTCCAAACACATTATTTTCGATTTCCATAATCATTTTTGAAGGAAAGTGGTGCCTTACTTACCCCCAGAAAGGTTCGTTGAGGTCTCCTTGTCCTGCGCTGCGTGATTCCCGGCCAATGCACCAAATGTAAGTTTCAGGCGAATGTTGGAGGAAGAGACCATCAAGAAACTGCGGCTCATGCAACAGTAAAAGGCGTTTATTGAGGATCCAATCCAGCATGCTGGGGCTACTTGCTCACTCAAGATGGGAGAGCATCCCAGAGCCCCGAGCAGGGGTTGAGCAGTGCTTAAGTACACTTTTTGGGCAGGGCGGGACTTTACATATATTACAGTCTCCTTTAAGAAATCATCATACACCACGGGAAAATCAAACAACAATTCCTAAACATGATTAGTTCATTTATTGGTGGGAACATGTAAGGCGGGATTGATAGGTCAGTTCTAAAGCGGGGTACACATTCAAAATGATTGGTTTAGGCCCTGCAATGCCTCTGTGCCAGGCCTCACAGGGTCCTAGGTTATTAAAAAACCAGGCGGTCACGGGGAATATTTACTGGGTAGTCCGGGAATTGTCCTACAAGCTACAGGAATTTCAGGTTTTGCGTGTAGCATAGGAACTTAACAATACCTGGTCCTTTACATTTTAACTCAAGCCTTGCTGCTTAAAAACTTTACAACACCCGGTCTTTTACACTTTAACTTTTACACTTTAATTTCAATTTCTTTTACCCTTACAGATCACTCCTGGTGCACAAGAAGGGTGTCCAAGCCACCCTGACTTTAGGCAAATGAGGGCCAAGGGAGCTTATTTTGGACACTGTCTTGGGCTGTGCCCCTCATGGAAACCTCCAGCCAGATGTTATGATGAGTGCCTTTATGGAAGAAGAGGAGGGCAATGTGGGATTGTTTTGGTATTAATTGTGGTTATTTGTGTGACAGTTGGAAGAGATGACAGGGTCCACCTGGGCTTGAAGTCTGGTGTGAATCCCCCTTAGAGACTGAGTTCTGGAACTGACCTCAGAGAAGTATTGCATGAATTGTGTTGAAATTTAGGAGGCCACGCATGAGAGTCGCTCTTATAAACTGAGATCAAGGCCCAGGGTGGCTTTAAACAGACCACTGGGAATATCAGCCAAGATATCCCAAGATTTTATTCTTAAAGACTTGGTAGCCATAGTTGAGAGTCAAAACACACATGGAACTCACAACGTATACCTCAATGGGCCTGACTATATTTGACCTTTTGGCCACTCTTTGGGAAGCCTTGCCTATGAGAGTTCTCCAGAGTTTCATTGAAATGAGCTTCCTCAACATTTATTGGTTCTTGAAACCCACAGTGCCTCCAACTTCATCCTTGAAAAATGGCTAGATAAATACCATGAAATTTTTGAAAATCCCATGACCAGGTGGAACTGGAGAATCTTTGGGTGTCCTGTTGCTGATCATGAGTATACTAGAGGGTGCCTTGATTGACTGGGTTTCATAAAAATAATGTAGAAAAAAGATGCCAGTAAGTTGGAGCCTGCTGAGTAGTGGGCCTAGAGCAGCGGTAGGCAGGTGTGCAGGTGTGTGATAAAACATCTGTGGTAGGTCCATGTGGTTGGCCATTGGCTACCAAATGGCTTGTGAAGGACATGGTGCAGCCAGCAGACCCTTATTTGTAAAGGCATTTTGATATATGGAGAGGTTTCAGGGCAATTTTCAGAATCAGGTTGACATGGTCAATGGTGCAAGCTATGTGGGAAAGAAGCCTGGTTGGTGCATTCTCCTGCAGACCGTGTCCCACCACAGTGACAGAACTCTCTCCAGCACTGTGTCCCAGTTGAAATTGTTGTATTTCGTGAAGCAAATACCAAAGTCCCAGTGTAGCAGCAAGAACCACAACAGAAAGTGGAAGAGGACCAAATGGCTTCACAGTCCACACGGAGTGACACTTAGCCCCCAGTGGCCACAGTTTACCTACAAAGAGAGAATTCAGCACTGCTGCCTCAGGTTCATTGGAAAATAAGAAACCATGTCCTCCAGGTCACATAGATGCAGACCCAGCTTTGATGGGCTCACTATAAAGGAAGCTAAAGCTCCTGACAACAACATATATTTCAAGTGCCCAACCTCAGAGGCAGTTTCTCAAGAAGTATTTAGGCCAGCAGAGCTCCATGTTTGTGGAGTGTTTACCATGTCCCTTACTTATGGAAACTGCTCTATCACCTCCAAGGTTGGGAACTCCTGAGCGTATTCCATTCCAGATATGTATTCACGTATTTTCTAACTCTTCTCCTCTAATTGTGTCTTACTTGTGGCAAAGGTAATGTCAAGACATTGTTGTGGATGAAAGTGGGAAGATTTTTGTGTAGCACATATTTGCATACACATTGGATTCATTTTCCAATTTTCCATTCAAAATACTGAATCACTGACACGAAACTATACCCTACTAGACTCTGACTACTATTCCTAATATGATGGAGAAAAATAACTCAAACAGAATAGAAATACAAGCAGTTCAGAAGAGGCATGGTGTATAGTTGGACTTGCCGTTTGCATTATGTAGGTTAGGTGTTATAAATCTAGTTAATTTTTAATTGAAATAGTTCTCCATGTGTTTTTAAAGTTAATGAATATGTGAATTCCTGTATCCCTTTCTCTGTAGCCTATTCAGCACATGTATTTTTATATGCACATATAGAATCCTACCTGGTATCACATATACATTCTTGTGAGGTGGCTGACTTGGCAAATACAAATTATGAGAAGAGATCACTCCTGCTAAATGCTGTTGGATCTTAAAATTCAACCTATGGGTGACCTTCCTAGTTGAAGAACATTATTCATAAATCCATGTTCATTAAAATTAATATTTCGGGATCTATGGATGATACATATTTCACCATGAATTTCGATTGGCATATATATTGCCACTTTATAATGTCTGTGTGTGTTTTGTATATATATATATATATATATATATATATATATATATATATATATATACTCTCCAGATTTTTCACAATATGAAATATATGTGTCTTATTATTCACTCCCTAAATACATTCATATTCATGTATGTGGATTTGTAATCGACTTTGCACAAGATTATTCTCAGAAATATTCATCCACCTGAAATACTTATTTGTTTCCTAGTACTGAAAACAAACTTCAGTGAAAGGTGCATACAAATCCTAATATTTCTACAGTAACTTACCAAGTTTAACATCAATGCAAGTAGATTCCTATGGGACATGATGTGTATTTTGACGTTCATTTTTATTTAAAACTGGTACAGTACTATTTCTTCAGTTTATGCACATCCATGGATAAATTTTTCACCCAAAATTTCAAAATTAAAGACATTTGTTTCACTTTCAATCACTTCCTGCTTCCGAACACATGTAGTCCTCCAGGTTTTTCGACTGGTCGTTTCATGAGACTTCTTAACAAACACAGTATTTTCGATTTCCATAATCACTTTTGAAGAAAAACTCACACACCCTCTTCATGATAAACCGTAACCCTAATATTACCATTAGACTTATAATTGGTTGTAATGAATGTATGTATACCGATATCAATATAAGATTTCCTGTATATTTTCAGATATCAATTTATTCTAATTCCAATTTCTAAAGTTGGATCCAGTTATATTATTTATTCACAGTACGTTCTACTCATGCATCATCTCTATATTCATTGACACAGGGTACACCTATTTGTATACCCAATACTAATTTATGGCTTTTAAAAATATTGCTTCCCATAATGGTGGAAGAAATACTCATGTCACCTGATCTACATATATATTTTATCACAGTAATATTCTGGACAAAAATGCAAAGGTCACACTTATGATTGTACCAAACCCTAAATTGAAAGTGAGTATATATTACTAAAAACATCCTTGTCCAGGATGCCTAATTCTCCCAAGTGTCAATATTGTTGGGGACTATATATTTGTTTCTTCCTATGATTATATATTCAACCTCAACCCTGTTGAAAATGTCTAATCCTATCACGCATTTTATAATTTGTCTGATTTCCTAATGTCTCTATTGAGACCTGCTTTCCTACATATTTTCCCCAGTTCATCATTGTGACTGACTCTTCACATGTGTTGACATTTACATTCACTCTCTAAACGAAACCCTATTGCTAAAAAACTATTGGTCCAACTCGAAGACTCACTCTTCTTCCTAAACCTACTATCTTCCAAATCCTACCGACTATCCATTTTTGACTGGATGTTCTCTTCGACATTCAGGCATCTGAGGTGCAAGGTTTTATTCCATTGTGTATAGATTTATCTGAGACTAAAATGCAGAATGTAATTCAAAGCTAAATATCCCAAAGAAGGGCCCAATGCCCTTTCTGGCTTCAAATCGTAACTAGATTTATGTTTTCATACTTATATTTCAAATATATATTCTTATAAATTTTGCAGGTTCCCAATACCATTATTCATCCAGCAGAATGATTCCTAACACAAGTCAAATATGTTATTGACCCTAACCATACACTGTTCCCTCATTCTAAATTTACAGAGAGGAGGGACAGAGTTGGTCTTACAATACAGGAAAGTAGGGGATCTTCCACCTGCTGAGAACCTCAAAGTTCCATGCAGAAATGTTGACTGAAGAAGATGTAGGCAGCTATGAAGGACCTGAGAGAACCAAAGTCATGTTCAATGGCAAACAACCTGTTCAGGATGAAGGGTTCTGTCTGAATCAGCCTCTCACATCTTAATTTAGAGAAGATGGACCAAACCAGGCCTGTGTGGGTAGCTGTTTCTGGGTGCCTATGGTTGTATACCATTCTAAATTGTGAAAGTGTCACAGGAAGTAGGGGCAGCCTCCTTCTCATGTGACACTTGGAAGCCACTGGTAGGACAAAGTGGTTGCCAAGGCAGTGACCTCATTCAGTTCCTAAAGGAAGTGACCTCACCTCACTTCCTTGGTGATGGAAATCTCTGAACTTGGGATTCATAAAGCCAGGCACCCAGAGCCAGTCCCAGTCCCAGTCCCAGTGGTCTCACTTGTTTGGATTTACCAAGGACAGTGTCAGTCTTTCTTGGTACCTACTAATGTGAGGATGGCCAAATGCCAGGAAAGCTCTAAAGAGGGGTCATTCCTGAGAAAGCAGGTAGTTGCTCACCTCTGGGTCCTGACACCTGCACAGAGTTGGCCAAGGAGACCAGATCTGAGACAGATCAGGCCATTCCATGGAAATATAGTATGGCTCACCAGTCAGAGGACACTTCGGATAGTCACAGAACTTCTTGGGGGAAGGAGGTGCCTTTGTGGGTGTGGGGGTGGGTTTCTGGTTTTGTCTCATGTTCAGAGAATAGGTAGGCAAGGCGCTTTTTTTGGTGTGGAATGAACTGTTTCTAGTAAGTCATTTGACAAGGCGAGTGTTTCTATGTCTCTGTATCCCACTGTGTCCGTGGTTGCAGATATTAGAAAAGAAAATGCATCAATGGATGTGTCCTGTCTAGTAGAAAGCTTCCCAGCATTCATCCTGTCCAATTTATGAATGGATTTCAGATTGCCTTTTCGATGGGTAACACCTGCAATCTTCCTAAGTTTCAGTTTTCTTCTGGACTTCTGCCCCTCTCCAGAATAGGCTCATGGTTTTATGTCTAAGGTATGTACCACTTCCAAGCTCTGTGCCATGACCATGCACTGGATAGCTCAAAGGAATGGCGAGCATCTCTGAAAAATCAGATATTAGTGTGACCATTAAATCTCAGTGGAGAAACCCTGCTTTGGGCCTTTTGCTTACCTATTGTTCTGTTGCCCTGAATGTCAGGAAGTTCTTTGCCTCAGGCCACCCCTTTGTGAAGCCTGAAGAAAACAGTTTTCAAATGGAAATGAATGGGCAACATCTGTGGCTCTTTGCTTAATTGCTTTGGAAAGGGATGTGTCTGAATCAGCCTCTTGGCCCTGTGTTAGGCTGTAGCTTAGATTCTCAGCACCTGATGGATCTAAAGAAAGATCCCATGGGTGCATTAAAAACCAAAATGGCCAAAAGAGCAGTCATTGTTTATGAAGACTCTCGCCTTCCTCTCTAAGGTTCCTGACATCCATCAAGTGAGAATAGGGATCCTTTGTTTCAAAAGAGTTCTTCAAAGCCCTGCAGAGGCTATCCCATAGGTGCTTGGGTTTTCTCATGACCCCAATTTACATGAAGAATCTAAACCCTACAGTCAGTATGCCTCAAATTGGAGAAGCCAAGCTGTATTAACGGCAGGCCGATTTGATCACTCCTGTTTCACAGTCAGGATTTCCAGGCCACACTGACTTTAGGCAAATGAGGGGCAAGGGAGGTTATTTTGGACACTCTCCTGTCCTGCGCCACTCATGGAAACCTCCATCCAGAGGTTATGATGAGTGTCTATATGGAAGAAGAAAAGAGTTATGTGGGAGCGTTTTGTTTGGAATTGTGGTAATTTGTGTGGCACTTAGAAGAAAAGACTGGGTCCACCTGGGCTTGAACTCTGTTGTGATTCCTCTTAGAGAATGAATTCTGGAACTGACCTCAGAGAAGTATTTTCATGAATTGTGTTTGGTTTTTACTAGGCCATGCATGAGAGTCGCCCTTGGAACCTGAGATCTAGGTGCAGGGTGGCTTTCCCCAGAGCACTGGGAATCTCAGCCAGGATATCACATGATTTTATTCTGAAAGACTTTGCAGCCACAGTTGAGAGTCAAAACACACATGGACCTCACATTGTAGACCTCAATGGGCCTGGCTTCATGTGACCTTTGGGCCACAATTTGGGAAGTCTTGCCTGTGAGTGTTCTCTAGAGCTTTCATTGAAATGAGCTTCCTCAACATTTAATGGCTCCTGAATAAATTGAAACCCAAAGAGCCTCCAACTTCATCCTCGACAAATGGCTTGATAAATACCATGAAATTTTTGAAATTCCCATGACCAGGTGGCACTGGAGAACTTTTGGATATCCTGTTGCTGACCATCAGTGTACCACACAGTGCCTTGACTGACTTTGTTTCATGAAAATTGTGTAGAACAGTGATGCCAGTAAGTTGGAGCCTGCTCATTAGTGGGCCTAGAGCAGTGGTGTGAAGGTGTGTGATAAAACATGTGTGGTGGGGCCATGTTGATCTGCCATTGGCTTGCAAATGCCTTGTGACTGACAGGGTACAGCAAGCAGACCCTTATATGTAAAGGCATCTTGTTATATGGATAGGTTTATGGGCAATGTTCAGAATCAGGTTGGCTACCTGGTACCACACGTACATTCTTGTGAGGTGGCTGACTTGGCAGATACAAATTGAGAGAAAAGATCACTCCTACTAAACCCCATTGAACCTGAATATTCAACATATGGGTGAGCTTTCTAGTTGAACAACATTATACATAAATCCATGTTCAGTAAAATGAATATTTTTAGATCTGTGGATAATATATATTGTATGATGAATTTTGATTGACATATATATTGCTACTTTTTTGTCTGTGTGTGTTTTGTGTGTGTGTGTGTATATATATATATATATATATATATACACACACACTCTCCAGATATTTCAAAAAATGAAATATATGTGTCTCATATACACTCCCTAAATTCATTCATGTTCATGTATCTGGATTTATAATCAACTATTCACAAGATTATTCTCAGAAATATTCATGCACCTGAAATTTGCCTAATGCTCTCAAATATCAATCCTATTGGTGTCTAAATATTTGTTTTTTCCTAAGATTATATATTCAAACTCAATCCTTTTCAAAATATCTAGTCCTGTCACTCACTTTGTAATTTCCCTGATTTCATAATGTCTCTATTGATATCTGCTTTCCTACATATTTTCCCCAGTTCATCATTGTGACTGACTCTTCAACTGTGCTCACATTTACATTCACTCTCTAACTGAAACCGTATTGCTAAAGAACTTTTGTTCTAAATTCTATACTCACTCTTCTTCCTAAACCTACTGACTATCTTCCTAATCCTACCAACTATACCTTTTTCACCGGATGTTCTCTTCTACATTCAATCATCCAAGTAAATGTCGGGCAAGCTTCGGAGAAGGAGACGACCAACAGAGTACTCATGATACAGCAAAAGGTTTATTGGGTTTCCAGCATGCTGGGGCTCAGAGCTCACTTTAATAGAGCAGATAGCCCTGAGAATAGCTTAAGTAGAGTTTGTATACTTTCCCTGGAGAAGGCAGGGAGGGAAGTTTATTGATGGGTCACGACGAGTGGGCAATTTGCATGCAACTGGGTGAGGGAGTACATTCTGTAGTTTGGCAGTTGGGGACAGCACATTTTGGGAACAAGTTTTGCAAGCATTTCTCAAGATTTCAACAGTTTTTTGTTAAGCATAGGGAAATACAGGAAGTGACAAGTACTTATTTTATTAACCTTTCATTCCTCACTTCTTTTTCTGGCTACTTTTAATCATAAAAATTATCATTGGGGGGTTTCACATTCTATGTCTCCTAGTGGGGTATTACCATAAGTTTAACTCGTCCAATTTGAGCCTGGATAAAAGAAATTACACGGTTGAGAAAACAGGGTTTTATAGTTATCAATAATATGAGGATTATTATTGGACTGGCCAGGGTTGATAAAAACGTAGTTAACCAGGGGCACTGTGTGAACCAAGACTCAAACAACCCTTTTTGGGTCTCTCTCTCTCTTGTTGATGCTCTTTAATGTGTCTTTTTAATTTACTCATAGATTTTATTACAACTCCAGTATGTTCGGCATAAAAACAACATTCTTCCCTCAATGCAGCACAAAGGCCCCCTTCTTTAATGAAGAGGAGGTCCAAACCTCAACTGTTCTGTAAAACAACTTCAGAGAGAGAGGTTAAAGTTTCATGCAAAGCTCTGATGGTGGTTTCTAATATCTTAGTTTTGGTCTATTGCTGCTTCTAATTGAGTCATTTATTGTGTCACATTGACAAGGGCAGTGGTTCCTGGGCCCACCCGTGCAGCAAATCCTATTCCTAATATGATGGCTAAAGTGAGGGATATATGCTCCCAGTGGAACCTGGTTGTATGTCCCCCTATTTGATCTTCAAATGAACCTGCTTCATAATAGAGCACTCTGGGAAACATCTGCACCATTACACGATTAATCACATCTGTTGACCATTTCATGAAAACATAAACAAGGTTTAAGTATATAGAATTATTCTGTTGTAAGGACGGACAAGGAAAGGCACCTAAGATAGCACTAAAGACAGGGAAAAAGTCCTATTTGGTTGCAACCGGATTCAGAGGGCATTGCTTCTGTTGTAATCAATTAATCCCCTGAAACTCAAGTTTAGGTAGTTTCAGAATTTTGTACCCAACATGTAAGGGAAGGTGCTCAGAAGCTCACAGTCTGCAGAAGTTCAAAAACGCAGTATTTGTTCCTGTTTTTCCCCTGTTCTGGGCAAGTTAACTTTTAAAGGACACCTGGGAGGGGGAGAGCTTTTTCTTCCCTTTCTTATTTTACCCCTGCCAGCTGTCATGGAGACCAGTTGGTAACTTCTTTATCTTAGAAATGTAGCCATCTCTGTGAATCCCCAGCTCAAGGAAAGAGGCCTTGTTCACATATTTTGTGAAAAACTAGTAAAAGGGTGTCTACCTGAGAAGTGCTGATTTTTTTAGCCACTGGCCAAGTAGAACAGGGCAACATGAAAAGAGGAAGTTTATCTACATTGAACTCTTTTATAGGGACTCTTTTGCTGAAAGTCCTAAAGTCAGCCATGGTGAAGACTTCTGGAGAAGGTCAGTTAAGACTTTTCTGTGGGCCTAGTGCAGAGGGGGAAGACGGGGAAGGTGGGCTGAGATCAGCTCCGTGGATATGAGAATGAGGAAGGAGAGATGTAAAAGAATAATGGGAAACGGGTTTGAGATTTTCCTAGCAACAAAAACTTGAGCAGTAGAACAGGTAGAGCAGAGAGGATGATGGGAGTGAGTATCTCAAAACGCATATGAGGGACGTTTAATTATTAGTAAACTGTTTTCAGTGATGACAAACCAACTTTAAAGGCCATTTTTATTACATCTTAGATAGGGGACTGAGGGCTCTCCTCAGCTGGTTTGAGCTTTGGTTTAGCTGGTAAGAAGACCTGGCGGGACCCGGTGCGGGCACTGACAGGACAAGAGAGGAGTGAGTGGGTGGAGGGGTACTTCAGTAACTGCTGCCTCAGCAAGGAGGCAATGGTCTGAGAACCGGCAGAGGTTTGGGTTTTTGATCTAGTAATTGGAGGGGAGAAATCAGGTTGCTGAGGTGGGAGTGACAGCAGAGTGTCTGGAGCAGAAGGCTGAGGGTGAGGATCAATTGGAGAAGCATAGTTCAGGATGTGAGTGAAGGAGGGAAAAGGTCACGCAGAATTTGAGGATCTAGAGACCCCTCTGGGGGCCATCGGTTCTTCTTATCTAATTGGTAATATGGCCAATGATGTGTACTGAATTTGATGAGGAGTTTGGGTTCCATCAGGCAGCCCCTGTTTGCTCACATCCCCATGACTTACAGAAGAAGTCGGCTTTCCCCCCACACAGCCGTGACTGTGGCTTTGAGAGTCTGCCCGGCAAACATAGTAATCTAGGCTAGCCAACCTGCATCTGGCTTGCATGTCCCTTCATCCATAATGTTTGTTTCCATTATCTATGGTACAGAAGTAATTTAATGGAATTTTAGTGGTATCCTCTTCATCAGGGATATCCCAATAGGTAAGACCTATAGCCAGCTGACAAATGTCTGGGAGGAGTGATGGCCACCAGGTCCCTCAGGGGGCTGTATGCGAGATAGATTATACTTCTTTTCCAGTAGGATTTGTGATCAGCCATCACTGCTGAATGGGCTGATGTGGCTTAGGACTACTTGTGGCCAAGGAGAGAGTCCACAGACTTATCCACATGGCGAATACGCAATTTGAAGGTTTTACCAGTCTTTTCCAGTTTCCAGCCAGAGTCTGGACAGGGTGCAGGCTTGAGATGAGAGGCATGGATCCAGAAATTGATTCCGTCTACCTTTACCACTGGAGGTGTTATAAGTAGCACCGGCTATGGTCCTTTCCAGCGGGGTTTCAAGCATGATACCTGATGTCGTCTTACGTAGATGAAGTCTCTTACTTGATATCGATGTGGAGTCCCTTTGTCCACAGTTTGATAGGCAGTGGCCAGCTGTTTACACAGGTATCACTGAGTTCTTTTTAGAGCTTTAAGTCTGTCAAGCAAGGGGGTGTGGATGGAATGGTTAGGTCTTTGAGTCGGGCTTAGGTCCCTTACTGCAGGAGGGCAACAATAGAGAATTTCACAGGGGCTAAGGTTACTCAAAGAAACAGAGGGAGTATTTCTTGCATGAAACATTGCATATGGCAGGAGCATAGTCCAATCTTTTATGCTGTTCTCTAAGTTTAATTTTCTTAAGGTCTCTTTAATGGTTCAATTTATTCTATCTGCCTGTCCTGAACTCGGGTATCTATAAGCACAATATAACTTCCAATTAATTCCCTGGTTCCTGGCTAACCTGACTTACCTGGGCCATGAACACCGGTCCATTATCAGACCCTATTACCGGCTTAGCTTCCTCCAATGGTAAAGAGGCTGAGTCAGCAGCAGGGAAATCCATTTGAGGGTGTTGTGGGTTAGGGGACAAGGGCAGGGGATTAGTAAGGGAAGAAGAGTCCAGTAGAGTCAAATCTGTGACTCGGGGAGAACAGGGGGTGGAGGAGGAGGAGGTTGAGAGGGTTTGAGAGATCATGGGGGAAGGAGTAGGAGCAGAGGCAGGGGCAAGGAAAGGCTTCACCCATGGAGGAGGAGATTTGCAGATGTTCTGCCAAGTTAAGATATATGGCTGTTGATCCAGATGGCTATGTGTCCCCGGCTGAGATAATATCTCTGAATTTTTAAATTAGTGTGAAGTAGAAACATCCTTCTAGGGGCCATCCGAATTCAAAGGTGGGCCATTCTGAGGCACAGAGATTCTGCCAGGTCCAGCATTTTACTAAAACAAGAAAGATTCTGAGCTCTTAAGCGGACTTTGTTCCAGTGATCAAGGGTCAGGGACAGAGGCATTGAACTGCTCTGTCCCATAATGAAAGGTACACAAACAGCAAAAGCAAGGACACATGACAAAGATAAGACAAGACCATAAACACAGGCAATGGACGTCAAACACTGAAACCAGGAATGAGTAGCCGGCAAAACCCGATGGGATGACAATACCGAATCTGAAACAAAATATCACTGAGTTGAGGAGACTATTGTTCCTTAATTTCCCGAGTTTTCTGCGGCGTCCCCCAGGGAGGTGCCCTGTGTCTCCGTGACACGTCTCTCAGCCACCTTCGGAGGGAGCTCAGGCTCTTCATCGCCAGAGATTTTGCCAAGCCCTAACATGAAACCTGAAACCAGAAAGAGGCGCCTTACTTGCTCCGAGAGGAGCCCATTGGGGTCTCTCGTCTGCCACTGCCAGAACTCGGTGGAACCTCAATATGTAAAGGTCGGGCGAGTGTCGAAGGAAGAGACCACCAAGAGTCTGTCTCATGCAACAGCAATGGGTTTATTTGGGGTTCAGCATGCTGTGGCTCAGAACTCACTTAAATAGAGCAGAGAGCCCTGAGAACACCTTAAGCACAGCTTATATACTTTCCTTGGAGAGGGAAGAGAGGGAAGTTTACTAATGGGTGAGGGCATGTGGGCGGTTTGCATGACACTGAGTGAGGGAGTACATTCTGCAGTTTAGCAGTTGGGAACATAACATTCTGGAAACAAGATTAGCAAACATTTCTCAAGATTTCAACAGTGTTTTGTTAAGCATACAGAAAAACAGGAAGTGACAAGTACCTATTTTATTAACCTTTCACTACGGACTATCCCTTTTTGACTAGATGTTCCTTCTACATTAATTCATCCAAGGTACAAGGTCCTATGGCATTGTATATCGATTTAATTGAGACACCTCTGCAGAACGTAATTCAAAGCTGCATATCCAAATCAAGAGCCCAATGCCCTTCTGGACTTCAAATCATACTTAGATTTCTGTTTTCATACATATATTTCACCTATATATTCTTATACACATAGCAAGTTCCCAATACCATTATTCATCCAGAAGAATGATTTCTAACCCAAACCGAACATGTTATTAACCATAACCATACACTGTTCCCTCTATCTAACTTTACAGAAGAGCAGGGAAAGAGTTGATCTTACAATACTGAAATGTAGGGAATCTTCCACCTGCTGAGAACCTCAAAGGTCCATGCAGAAATGATCCCTGGAGAAGAGGTAGGCAGCTATGAAGGACCTGAGAGACCAAAAGTCATCTTCCATGGCAAACAACCTGGTCAGGATAAAAGGTTGTGTATGAATCAGCTTCTCTTCTTAACGTAGAGAAGTTGGACCAAACTAGGCCTGTGTGGAGATCTATTCCTGGGTGCCTATTGTTGATATACCATTCTAACTTGTGAAAGTGTCACAGAAAGTAGGGGCAGCCTCCGTATCATGGGACCCTTGAAAGCAACAGTTAGGACAAAGTGGTTGCCAAGACAGTGACCTCATTCAATTTCTGAAGGAAGGGACCTCACTTAACTTCCTTGGTGATGGAACTCTCTGAATTTGGGATACAGGAAGCCAGGCACCCAGAGCCAGTCCCTGTCCCAGTCCCAGTGGTCTCACTTGTTTCGATTCAGCAAGGACAGAGTCAGTCTTTGTTGGTACCTACAGATGTGAGGAAGGCCAAATGAGAGGAAATCTCTGAAGCGGGGATTTTCCTGAGAAAGCAGGTAGTGGCTCACCGCTGGCTACTGAGAACTTCACAGAGTTGGCCAAGGAGACCAGATCTGAGACAGGACAGGCCAATTTGGGGGAACATATTATGGCCCACAACTCAGAGGACACTCTGGATAGTCACAGACCTACTTGGGGGAAGGAGGTGCCTTTGTGGATGTGGTTGTGGGTTTGTGGTTTTGTCTCATTTTCCTAGAATAGGTATTAAAGTCAGTTTGTTTGGATTGAAGTTTAGTGTTTCTAGTAAGTCTTTTGACATGGCGAGTGTTTCTATGTCTCAGTATTTCACTGTGTCCGTGGTTGTATGCATTAGAAAAGAGAATGCATCAATGGATGTGTCCTGTCTAGTAGAAAGCTTCTCAGCATTCAAATTGCCCCATTTATGAATGGACTGTAGCTTGCCCTATTGATGCGCAACACCTGCTATATTCCTAAGTTCCTTTTTTCTTTCTGAATTCTGGCCACTCTACAGAATAGGACCATGGTTTTTTGTTCACGATATGTACCACCTTCAAGCTCTGTGACTGGCCATGTACTGGATAGCTGAAAGAAATGGCAAGCATCTCAGAAAACTCAAGTATCAGTGTGACCAGGAAATTCTCAGTGGAGCAACCCTGCTTTGGACCATTTGCTTACCTATTGTTCTGTTTTCCTGAATTTCAGGAAGGTCTTTGACTCAGGCCACCCTTTTGTGAAGCCTGAAGAAAACAGTTTTCAAATGAAAATTATTGGGCATACATGTGGCTCTTTCCTTAACTGCTTTGAAAAGGGATGTGTCTGAATCAGCCCCTTGGCTCTGTATGAGGCAGTGGCTTAGATTCTCAGCACCTGAGGGATCTAAAGAAATTTCCCATGCGTGCATTCAAAACCAAAATGGCCAAAAGAGCAGTCATTGGCATGAAGTCTCTCGCCTTCCTCTGTAAGGTTCCTGACCTCCATCAAGTGAGAATAGGAATCCTTTGGGTCAAACGAGTTCTTCAAAACCTGCAGAGGCTAGCCCATAGGTGCTTGGGTTTTCTAATGACTCCAATTCACATAAAGAATCAATATCTGACAGTCAGTAGGCCTCAAATTGGACAAGCAGAACAGTATTAACATCAGGCCTATTTGATCACTCCTGGTTAACAGGAAGCGTGTCCAGGCCACCCTGACTTTAGGCAAATGAGGGGCAAGGTAGATTATTGTGGATACTGTCTTGGTCTGCGGCCCTCATGGAAACCTCCAGCCAGAGGTTATGATGAGTGTCTATATGGAAGGAGATGAGGGCCATATGGGAGTGTTTTGGTTTTAATTGTGGTCAATTGTGTGGTAGTTGGAAGAGATGACTGTGTCCACCGGAGCTTGAACTCTGGTGTGATTACCCTTAGAGACTGAGTTCTGGAACTGACCTCAGAGAAGTATTGCAAAAAATAGTGTTAGGATTTTAGGAGGTCACACATGAGAATCACCCTTGTAATCTGAGATATAGGCCCAGGATGGCTTTCCACAGTCCTCGGGGATTCTGAGCCAGGATATCACATGATTTAATTCTTAAAGACTTGGGACCCTTAGTTGAGAATACAAACACACATGGATCTCACTTTGTATACCTCAATGGGCCTGGATTCATGTGACCTTTTGGCCACTCTTTGGGAAGCCTTCCCCGTGAGTGATCTCCAGAGCTTTCATTGAAATGAACTTCCTCACCATTTAATGGTTCCTGAATTAATTGAAACCCACAGTGCCTCCAACTTCATTCTTGAAAAATGGCTAGATAAATACCATGAAATTTTTGAAATTTCCATGACCAGGTGGCACTGGATAAAATTTGAATGTCCTGTTGCTGATCATGATGGTACCAAACTGTGCCTTGATTGACTGGGTTTCGTGAAAATGTTGTAGAACAGAGATGCCAGTAAGTTGGAGCCTGCTGAGTAGTGGGCATAGAGCAGTGGACTGTAGGTGTGTAAATAAATATTTTTGGTAGGATCACCTTGATCTTCCACTGGCTTCCAAAAGACTTGCGACTGACATGGTGCAGGCAGCCGACCCTTATATGTAAAGGCATCTTTTTATATGGAGAGGTTTCAGGGCAATGTTCAGAATCAGGTTGCTATAGTCAAGTGGGAAAGCTATGTGGGATTAAAGCCTGGTTCGTACATTCTCTTGTTGACCATGACAAACCACACGTGACAGAACTCCCTCTATCATTGTGTCCCAGTTGAACTCCTTGTATTTCATGAATCTAATACGAAACTCCCAGTTCAGGAGTAAGAAACACCCTGAAAATTGGAGCATGACCAAATGGCTTCACAGACCACACGGGAAGACACTTAGCTCCCAGTGGCCACAGTTTACCTACAAAGAGAGAATTCAGAACTGCTGCCTCATTTTCATTAGAAAATAAGGAACCATGTCCTCCAGGTCACATAGATGCAGACCCAGATTTCATGGTGTCACTACAAACGAAACTAAATTTCCTGACAATTACAAATATTTCATCTGCCCAACCACAGAGGAAGTTTCTCAAGAAGTCTTTAGGCCAGCAGAGCTCCATGTTTGTGAAGTGTTTACCCTCTTCCTTACTTTTGGAAACTGTTCTTCTACTTCCAGTGTTGTGAACTTCTGAGCATTTTACATTTCTCATATGTATTCACAGATTTTCTAACTCCTCTCCTCTAATTGTGTCTTACTTGGAGTGATGGTTATGTCAAGCCATTGTTCTGGAAGAGAGTGGGAAGTTGTTCCTGTAGTACATGTTTGCATACACATTAGATTAATTTTTCTATTTTCCATTTGAAATACTGAATCCCTGACACCAACCCATACCCTACTAGAATCTGACTACTAATCCTAATATGATGGAGAAAAAGAAACCTAACTGAATAGAAATACAGTCCTTTCATAGGAAGCATGGTGTATACTTGTATTTGCCTTCTGCTTTATCAAGAGTATGTGTTTTAAATCTAGTCAACTTTTTATTATAATATTTCTTCATGAGTTTTTAAAGTTATCACATATGTAAATTCCTGTCTCCCTTTCTCTGTATCCTATTCAGCACATGTATTTTTTATGCACATATACTATCCTACCTGGTATCCCACGTACATTCTTGTGAGCTCACTGACATTGGAATATAAAAATTGTGAAAAGAGATGACTCCCCCTAAATACTGATTGAACTGAAAATTCAACCTATGGGTGAGCTTCCTAGTAAAAAACATTATACATAAATCCATGTTAAGTAAAATGAATATTTTTGGATATGTGGATGAATTATATTTTATGATGAATTTCAATTGGCATATATATTTCTACATATTAATTTGTGTGTGTGTGTTTGTGTGTGTATTTGTGTGTGTATATATATATATATATATATATATATATATATATATATATATATATATTCTCCAGAATTTCCAAAATATGAAATATATGTATCTTATTATACACTCCCTAAATTCATTCATATTCATGTATTTGGGTGTATAATCAACTTTACACAAGATTATTCTAAGAAATACTCAACCACCTGAAATACATATTGGTTTCCTACTACTGAAAACTAAGTTCAGTGAATGGTGCTTACAATTCCTAATATTTCTACTGTAACTGACCCAGTTTAACATCAATGCAAATAGATTTCTATGGGACATGATGTGTATTTTGAAGTTCATTTTTATTAAACACTGGTACATTAAAATTTCTTCAGTTTATGTACATCATAGGATACATTTTTTTCATTCACAACTTCACAAATTTATAGGCATTTGGTTCACTTTCAATTACTTACTATTTCAGAACACATGTATTCCTCCATATTTCTCTACTGGTCTTTTCACTTGACTTCATTCTAAACACATTATTTTCGATTCCATTATCATTGTTCAAGCAAAACTCACTCTTCATGATAAACTGTAACCCTAATATTACCATTAGATATATAACAGGTTGGAATGAATGTATGTATATCAATATAAGATTTCATATATTTTTTTTCAGATGCAAATTCAATCCATTATTTAAAGTTGGAACCAGTTATATACTTTATTCACAATATGGTCTATTCATGCATCATCTGAATAATCATCAACACAGGGTACACCTTTTCGTATCCCCAGTACTAATTTATAAGTTTTCACGAT
The DNA here is from genome assembly GCF_048772815.1 of Callospermophilus lateralis. Taxonomy (NCBI): domain Eukaryota; kingdom Metazoa; phylum Chordata; class Mammalia; order Rodentia; family Sciuridae; genus Callospermophilus; species Callospermophilus lateralis. The sequence continues at coordinate 18,621 of NW_027516813.1, forward strand.
ATTGCTCCCCATAATGGTGGAAGAAAGACTCATGTCACCTGATCTACATATACATTTATCACAGTAGTATTCTGGACACAAAATGCAAAGGTCACACTTATGATTGTACCAAAGCCTAAATGGAAAGTGAGCATGGATTATTAAAAACATCTGTCCAGGTTGAGTAATGCTCTCAAATGTCAATCCTCTTTGTTACTACATATTTGTTTTTTCCTAAGATTATATATTCAACCTCAAGCCTTTTGAAAATATCTAATCCTATCACTCACTTTACACTATGCCTGATTTCTTAATGTCCCTATTGATATCTGCTTTTCTACATATTGTCCCCAGTTCATCATTGTGACTGTAACTTCAAATGTGCTGACATTTACATTCACTCTCTATCTGAAACCCTATTGCTAAAGAACTTTTGGTCCAACTCCTATACTCACTATTCTTCCTAAACCTACTGACTATCTTCCTAATCCTACAGACTATCCCTTTTTGACTGCATGTTCTCTTCTACATTCAAACATCCGAGGTACACGGTCCTATGCCATTGTATATCGATTTATCTGAGACCTCGGTGCAGAACATAATTCAAGCTAAGTATACCAATCGTGGTTTCAATTCCTATCTGGGCTTCAAATCTTTCCTAGATCTCTGTTCTCATTCATATATTTCACGTCTATATTCTTATAAATATCACAGGTTCCCAATACCATTATTCATCCAGCATAATTATTCCTAACCCAAATCGAACATGCTATTAACCCTAACCATACACTGTTCCCTCAATCTCATTTACAGAAGAGCAGGAACAGAGTTGGTCTTACAATACAGGAAGGTAGGGGATCTTCCACCAGCTGACAACATCAAAAGTCCATGGAGAAATAATCCCTGGAGAAGATGTAGGCAGCTATGAGGGACCTGAGAGAGCAAAAGTCATCTTACATGGAAAACATCCTGGTCATGATGAAAGGATGTGTCTGAATCAGCCTCTCTTTTCTTAATGTAGTGAAAATGGACCAAACCAGGCCTGTGTGGAGAGTTGATCCCGGGTGCCTATGGTTGATATACCATTCTAACTTGTGAAAATGTCAGAGCAAGTAGGTGCAGCCTCCATCTGATGGGACCCTCGGAAGGAACTGTTAGGAAAATGTGGTTGCCAGGGTAGTGACCTCATTCAGTTCCTGAAGGAAATGAACTCAACTTACTTCCTTGGTGATGAAACTCTCTGAACATGGGATCCAGGAAGCCAGGCACCCAAAGCCAGTCCCATTGCAAGTCCCAGTGGTCAAACTTGTTTGGATTTACCAAGGACAGAGTCAGTCTTTCTTGGTACATACTGATGTGAGGTTGGCCAAATGCCAGGGAGATCTGAAGAGGGGCCTTTCCTGAGAAAGCAGGTAGTGGCTCATGGCTGGCTTCTGACAGCATCACAGAGTTGGCCACGGAGACCAGATCAGAGACAGGACACCAAAATATGGGGGAATATATCATGGACCACCAGTCAGAGGACACTCTGGATAGTCAGAGACCTACTGGGGGAAGGAGGTGCCTTTGTGGGTGTGGTTGTGGGTTTGTTGTTTTGTCTCCTGTTCTCAGAATAGGTAGGAAAGGTGGTTTGTTAGTTTTGGAGTGGACTGTTTCTAGTAAGTCATTTGACAAGGCGAGTGTTTCTGTGTCTATATATCCCATTGTGTCCGTGGTTGTAGACATTAGAAAAGAAAATGCATCAAGGGATTTGTTCAGTCTACTAGAAAGCTTCCCAGCATTCATCCTGTGCAATTTATGAATGAACTGCAGCTTGCCTTATAAATGGGCAACACTCGCCATCTTCCTAAGTTCCTGTTTTCTTCCTGAATTCTGGCCACTCTCTAGAATACGCTCATGGTTTTGTGTCCAAGATATGTACCACCCCAAGCACTGTGACATGGCAATGTACTGGATAGCTGAAGGGAATGGCGAGTATCTCAGAAAACTCAGATATCAGTGTGACCAAGAAAGTCTCAGTGGAGAAACCCTGCTTTGGGCCTTTTGCTTCCCTGTCTGTTGCCCTGAATGTCAGGAAGGTCTTTGCCTCCGGCAACCCCTTTGTGAAGACTGAAGAAAACAGTTTTCAAATGGAAATAAATGGCCATCACCTGTGGCTCTTTGCTTAATTGCTTTGGAAAGGGATGTTTCTGAATCTGCATCTTGGCCCTGTGTGAGCCTGTGGCTTAGATTCTCAGCACCTGATGGATCTAAAGAAAGATCCCATGTGTGCATCCAAAACTAAAATGGCAAAAAGGGCAGTCATAGTGGATGAAGTCTCTTGCCTTCCTCCAGACAAAAGCTGAATAAAGATACTATAGAACTCAATAGCACAATCAATAACCTAGACGTAACCAACATATATAAAATATATCAACCATCATCAAGTGGATACACGTTCTTCTCAGCAGCACATTGATCCTACTCCAATATAGACCATATATTATGCAATAGGGAAACTCTTAGTAAATATAAAGGTATGGAGATAATACCATGCACCATATCTGATCATAATGGATTGAAACTTTAAATCAATGAAAAAAAAAGGAAGGAAAAATTCTACATCACATGGAAAATGCACAATATGTTACTGAATGAACAGTGGGTTACAGAAGACATAAAGGAGGAGATAAAAAAATTCTTAGAGACAAATGACAATAGAAACACAACATACCGGATTGTATGGGACACAATGAAAGCCGTTTTAAGAGGGAAATTCATTTCTTGTAATTCTTTCCTCAAAAAAAGAAAAAAAACAACAACAAATAAATGAACTCACACTACACCTCAAAAACCTAGAAAAGGAAGAGCAAAACAACATCAAATGTAGTAGAAGACAAGAAATAATTGAAATTAGAGGAGAAATCAATGAAATTGAAACAAAAAATCTACATTGTAAAAATTGAAATAAATAAGAGTTGGTTCTTTGAAAAAATAAATATGTTCGACAGGCCCTTAGCCATGCTAACGAAGAGAAGAAGAGAGAGAACTCAAATTACTAACATATGGAATAAAGATGGAAATATCACAACACACACTACAGAAACACAGAAGATAATTAGAAAGTATTTTGAAACCCTATATTCCAATAAAATAGAAGATAAAGAAGATATTGATAAATTTCTTAAGTCATATGATCTGCCCAGATTGAGTCAGGAAGACACCCACAATTTAAATAGACCAATAACAAAGGAAGAAAAATAAGAAACCATCAAAAGACAAGCAACCAAAAAGAGCCCTGGAACGGATAGGTATACAGTGGAGTTCTACAAAACCCTCAAAGAAGAATTAATACCAATACTTTTCAAGCAATTTCAAAAAATAGAAAAAGAAGGAGTTCCTCCAAATTCATTCTATGAGGCCAACATCACCCTGATTCCAAAACCAGACAAAGACACTTCAAAGAAAGAAAACTACAGACCAATACCTCTAATAAACTTGGATGCAAAAATTCTCAATAAAATCATGGTGAATTGAATACAAAAGCATATCAAAATAATTGTGCTTCATGATCAAGTAGGATTCATCCCTGGGATGCAAGCCTGGATCAATTTATGGAAATCAATAAATGTAATCCACCACATCAATAGACTTAAAGACAAAAACCATATGATCATCTCGATAGATGTAGATAAAGTGTTTGACAAAGTACAGCATTCCTTTATGTTCAAAACACTATAAAAATTAGGGATAACAAGAACTTACCTCAACATGGTAAAAGCTATATATGCTAAACCTCAGGCTAGCATCATCCTAAATGGAGAAAAACTGAAGGCATTCCCCCTAAAATCTGGAACAAGACAGAGATGCCCTCTATCACCACTTCTATTCAGTTTAGTTCTTGAAATACTAGCCAGAGCAATTAGACAGACAAAAGAAATTAAAGGCATTAAAATAGAAAAAGAAGAAATTAAATATTCGCTATTTGAGGATGACATGATAATATATTTAACAAACCCTAAAGGGTATGCAAAGAAACTGCTAGAGTTAATTAATGAATTCAGCAAAGTGCCAGTATATAAAATCAACAAGAAAAAATCAAAGGCATTCCTGTATATCAGCAACAAAACTTCTGAAATTGAAATGAGGAAAACCACTCCATTCACAATATCCTCATAGAAAATAAGATACTTGGGAATCAACCTAAAAAAAGAGGTGAAAGATTTATACAATGAAAGTTACATAACTCTAAAGAAAGAGATAGAAGAAGATGTTAGAAGATGGAAAAATGTACCCTGTTCATGTATAGGCAGAACTAACATCATCAAAATTGCGATATTACCCAAAGTTCTCTACAGGTTTAATGCAATGCCAATCAAAATTTCAATGGCATTTCTTGTAGAAATATATAAAGCAATCATGAATTTCATAGGGAAAAACAATAGACACAGAATAGCAATAGCAATTCTAAGCAGGAAGTGTGAATCAGGATGTATAGCGATAACAGAGTTCAAACTGTACTACAAAGCAATAGTAACAAAAACAGCGTGGTACTGGTATCACAAAAGTCAGCTGGACCAATGGTACAGAATAGAGGACACAGAAACCAATCCACAAAAGTACAACTTTCTTATATTTGAAAAAGGGCCTAAAAGCATGCAATGGAGGAAGGATAGCATCTTCAACAAGTGGTCCAGGGAAAATTGGAAATCCATATGCAACAAAATGAAAATGAATCCCTTTCTCTCGCCATGCACAAAAGTTAACTCTAAATGGATCAAGGAGCAAGATATAAAATCAGAGACACTGCATCTAATAGAAGAAAAATTTGGCTACGATGTACATACTGTGGGGTTGGGCTCCAAATTTTTTAATAGGACAGCCATAGCACAAGAGTTAATAACAAGAATCAACAAATGGGACTTACTTAATCTAAATAGTTTTTTTCGAAACAAGAGAAACAATAAGAGAGGTAAATAGAGAGCCTACATCTTGGGAACAAATTTTTACCCCTCACACTTCAGATAGAGCCCTAATATCTAGAATATACAAAGAACTCAAAAATTAAACAATAAGATAACAAATAAACCAATCCACAAATGGGCCAAGGACCTGAACAGAAACTTCACAGAGGAGGACATACAATCCATCAACAAGAACATGAAAAAATGCCCACCATCTCTAGCAGTTAGGGAAATTCAAGTCAAAACCACCCTAAGATACCATCTCACTCCAGTAAGATTGGCAGCCATTATGAAATCAAACAACAATAAGTGTTGGCGAGGATGTGGGGAAAAGGGTACACTTGTACACTGCTGGTGGGACTGCAAAATGTTGAGGCCAATTTGGAAAGCAGTATGGAGATACCTGGGAAAGCAGGGAAAGGATCCACCATTTGACCCAGCTATCTCACTTCTCGGACTATTCCCTGAGTATCTTAAAAGAGCGCACTATAGGGATACTGCCACATCACTGATCATAGCGGCACAATTCATAATAGCTAAACTGTGGAACCAAACTAGATGACCTTCAATAGGCGAATGGATAAAAAAAAGGGGCATCTATACACAATGGAGTATTATGCAGCATTAAAAAATGACAAAAATCATTGAATTTGAAGGGAAATGGATGGCATAAGAACATATAATGCTAAGCAAAGCTAGCCAATCCTTAAAAAAAAAAATGCCAAATGTTTTCTTTGATATAAAGAGAGCAAATAAGAACAGAACAGGGAAGAAGAGCATGAGGAAAATATTAACACTAAATGGAGATGAGTGGGGGGAGAGAAAGGGAGAGAGAATGGAAAGCATATGGAAATGGTAGGAGACACTAAATGTTACACAAAATTCCATATAAGAGGTTGTGAGGGGAAAGGGGGGGAAACAAGGGAGAGAATTGAACAATAGCAGATGAGGTATAGAGGGTAGATGGTTGGGGAGGGGAGGGGGATAGTAGGGGATAGGAAAGGTAGCAGAATACAACAATCACTAATATGCCATTATGTAAAAACGTGAGTGTGTAACTGATGTGATTCTGCGATTTGTATTGGGGTAAAAATGGGAGTTCATAACCCAAATGAGTCAAATGTATGAAAGATGATATAGCATGAGCTTTTGAACAACCAAAAAAAAAGAAAAAAAAAGGAATTTAATTTCCAATATTTGAGACATTTTACAACTTTACTTTTTAATAAAATTGGCTTTTATTTGTTATCTTACTTGCTGTTATCTGCCTTTCAGTTTGAAAAAACGATGTGCTGTAGCCATTCATCCATGTAGTATGTAACAGAAAATTTTCAGTGTCTCCATATAACCAGATTGGCAAGGCATCAAGGTTTCCCTCACAAACAAGATAAAGGCTTTTGCATAAGAAATTTAATATTCTGCAATACAATTTTTTTTAACTTTCCAATTAAATTTCAATTTTTTTTTAAAAGAAGAAACTAAACCCCACAGTAAGAAGGCCTCAAAGTGGAGAAGTGGAGCAGTATTAATGGCAGGCCTATTTAATCTCTCCTGGTTCACAGGAAGGGTGTCCAGGCCACCCTGACTTTAGGCAAATGAGGGGCAAGAAAGCTTATTTGGGCCACTGTCTTGGGCTGTGCCCCTCATGAAAAACTCCAGCCAGAGGTTATGAGGAGTGTCTATGTGGAAGAAGATGAGGACAATGTGGGAGTGTTTTGGTTTTAATTATGGTCATTTGTGTGGCAGATGGAAAAGATGACTGGGTCCAACTGGGCTTGAACACTGGTGTGATTCCCCTTAGAGAATGAGTTCTGGAACTGACCTCAGAGAAGTATTTTCATGAATTGTGTTGCGATTTCAGGAGGCCACACATGAGAATCGCCCTTTGAAAATGAGATCTAGGCCCAGGGTGGCTTTCCCAAGAGTACTGAGAATCTCAGCTAGGATATCACATGATTTTATTCTGAAAGACTTGGCACCCATAGTTGAGAGTCAAAACACACATGGACCTCACATTGTAGACCTCAATGGGCCTGGCTTCATGTGACCTTTTGGCCACTCTTTGGGAAGCCTTGCCTGTGAGTGTTCTCCAGATCTTTCATTGAAATGAGCTTCCTCAACATTTAATGGTCCCTGAATGAATTGAAACCCACAGTGCCTCCACCTTCATCCTTGAAATTTGTCTAGATCAATACCATGAATGTTTAGAAATTTTCATGACCAGATGGCACTGGAGAACCTTTTGATGTACTTTTGCTGATCATGAGTATACCAGACAGTGCCTTGATTGACTGGGCTTCATGAAAATGTTTAGAACAGAGATGCCAGAAAGTTGGAGAGTGCAGAGTAGTGGGCCTAGAGCAGTGGTGGGAAGGTGTGTGATAAAACATCTGTGGTGGGGCCATGTGGATCTGCCATTGACTTTCAATTGTCTTGAGACAGACATGGTGCAGCCATCAGACCATTGTATATAAAGGCATCTTGTTATATGGAGAAGTTTCAGTGTAATGTTTAGAATCAGGTTGCTATGATCAAGGGGGCAAGCTATGTGGGATAGAAGCCTGGTTGGTGCATTCTTCTGTAGACCAGGATACACGTACCACACGTGACAGAACTCCCTCCAGCACTGTGTCCCAGTTGAACTCCTTGTATTTCGTGATGCCAATACCAAACTACCAGTGCAGCAGCAAGAAACACCACGAAAAGTGGAAGATGACCAAATGGTTTCACAGTCCACACGGGGAGACACTTAGCCCCCAGTGGCAATAGTTTACCTACAAAGAGATAATTCAGCATTGCTGCCTCATGTTCATTGGAAAATAAGATGCCATGTCCTCCAGGTCACATAGATGCAGACCCAGCTTAGATGGTCTCACTATAAAGGAAGCGAAAGCTCCTGAAAACAACATATATTTCAAGTTCTCAACCTCAAAGGCAGTTTCTCAAGAAGTGTTTAGGCCAGCAGATCTTCATGTCTGTGGAGTATTTCCCATGTCACTTACTTTTGGAAACTCCTCTACCACCTCCAAGGTTGTGCACTCCTGAGCATTTTCATTACAGATATATATTTACAGATTTTCTAACTCTTCTCCTCTAATTGTTACTTACTTGGGGCAATGGTAATGTCAAGTCATTGTTCTATATGAGAGAAGGAAGATTTTTTTGTAGCACATATTTGGATACACATTGGATTCATTTTTCAATTTTTCATTCGAAATACTGAATCCTTGACACTAGCCCATACCCTTATAGACTCTGACTACTAATACTAATATGATGAGAAAAATAACCAAAACAGAATAGAAATACAAGCAGTTCAGAAGAGGCATGGTGTGTAGTTGTACTTGCCTTTTGCATGATATAAGGTAGGAGTTATAAATCTAGTCAATTATTTGTTGAAATAATTCTCCATGTGTTTTTAAAGTTAAGAAATATGTGAATTTCTGTCTCTCTCTTTAGCCTATTAAGCACATGTATTTTTATATGCACAAATAGAATCCTACCTGGTTTCACACGTACATTCTTGTGAGGTGGCTGACTTGGCAGATACAAATTGTGAGAAGAGATCACTTCTCCTAAAGGCTGTTGGAACTAAAAATTCAACCCATGGGTGACCTTCCTAGATGAACAACATTATACATAATCCATGTTCAGTAAAATGAATATTTTTTGATATGCAGATGAGTTATTTTTCATGATGAATTTCAATTGGCATATATGTTGCTACATTATAATGTGTGTGTGTTTGTGTCTATATATATATAGTCTCCAGATTTTCAAAATATGAAATATAAGTGTCTTACTATACACTGCCTAAATTCATTCATGTTCCTGTATGGGGATATATAATCAATTTTTTCACAAGATTATTCTTAGAAATATACATCCACTGAAATACATATTTGTTTCCTAGTACTGAAAACTAACTTCAGGGAATGGTGCTAAGAAATCCTAATATTTCTACAGTGACTCACCCAGTTTAACATCAATGCAAGTAGACACATATGGGACATGATGTGTATTTTGAAGTTCATTTTTATTCAACACTGGTACATTACTATTTCTGCAGTTTATGGGCAATATAGGATATATCATTTCATCCACAATTTTACAAATTTATAGGCATTTGGTTCAATTTCAATCACTTCCTACTTCAGAACACATGTATTCCTCCATGTTTCTTGACTGTTCTTTTCATGAAATTCTTTCCAAACACATTATTTTCGATTTCCATAATCACTTTTGAAACAAAACTCACACACTCTTCATAATAAACCGTAACACTAATATTATCATTAGATGTATAACTGTTCGGAATGAATGTATGTATATCAATGTAAGATTTCTTGTATATTTTCAGATATCAATTCAATCCATTATTTAAATTTTGAACCAGTTATATTATTTATTCACAGTATGGTCTATTAAAGAATCATCTCTATATTCATAGACCCAGGGTATACCTATTTGTATTCCCAATACTAATTTATAAGCCTTTAAAATATTGCTTTCAAAAATGGTGGAAGAAATATTCTAGTCACCTGATATACATATGCATTTCATCACAGTAATATTCCTGACAAAAAATGCAAGTGTCACACTTATGATTGTACCAAAGCCTATATTGAAAGTGAGCATGTATTACTAACAACATCCATGTCCTGATTCACTAATGATCTCGAATATCATTCCTATTGGTGACTACATATTTGTTTCTTCCTAAGATTGTATATTCAAACTCAACCCTGTTAAAAATGTCTTATCCTATCACTCTCTTTGTACTTTGCCTGATTTTCTAATATCTCTATTGATATCTGCTTTCCTACACATTTTCCCCAGTTCATCACTGTGGCTGACTCTTCACATATGCTGAAATTTACATTCACTCTCTAACCAAAACCCTATATCTAAAGTCTTTTGATCCAACTCCTTGGTTCACTCAAATGGGTTCTTCAAATCCCTTCAGAGGGTAGCCCATAGGTGCTTGGGTTTTCTCATGACCCCAATTCTCATAAAGAATCTATACCCCACAGAGAGTAGGCCTCAAATTGGAGAAGTAGAGCAGTATTAATGGCAGGCCTATTTGATCACCCCTCGTTCACAGGAAGGGTTTCCATGCCACCCTGACTTTAGGCAAATGAGTGGCAAGTGAGCTTATTTTGAACACTGTCTTGGGCTGCGCCCCTCATGGAAACCTCCAACCAGAGTTTATTATGACTGTCTATATGGAAGAAGATTAGGGCCATGTTGGAGTGTTTTGGTTTAATTGTGGTCATTTGTGTTACGGTTGGAAAAGATTCCAGGGTCAACCTGGGCTTTAACTCTTGTGTGATTCCCTTTAGAGACTGAGTTTTGGAACAGATCTCAGCGACGTATTGGCATGAATTGTGTTTGGAATTTAGGAGGCCACACATGAGAGTTGCCCTTGGAGACTGAGATCTAGGCCCAGGTTGGCTTTCCAAAGAGCACTGGGATTCTCAGCCAGGATATCACATGACTTTATTCAGAAAGACTTAGCAGCCATAGTTGAGAGTCAAAACACACATGGACCTCAATTGTAAACCTCAATGGGCGTGGCTTCATGTGACCTTTTGGCCACTCCTTGGGAAGCCTTGCCTGTGAGAGTTCTCCCGAGCTTTCATTGAAATGAGCTTCCTCACTATTTCATGGTTCCTGAATGAATTGAAACCCACAGTGCCTCCAACTTCATCCTTGAAAATTGGCTAGATAAACACCATAAAATTTTTGATATTCCTATGAACAGGTGGCACTAGAGAGTCTTTGGATGTCTGTTGCTGATCACGAGTATACCAGACAGTGCCCTGATTGACTGGGTTTCATGAAAATGTTGTAGAACAGAGATGCCAGAAAGTTGGAGCCTGCTGAGTAGTGGGCCTAGAGCAGTGGTTGGCAGGTGTATGATAAAACATCTGTCGTGGGGCCACATGGATCTTCCCTTGGCTTCCAAATGGATTGTGACTGACATGGTGCAGCCAGCAGACCGTTACAAATAAAGGGATCTTGTTATATGGAGAGGTTTCATGGCAATGTTCAGAATCAGGTTGCTATGGACATGGGTGCAAGCTTTTTGGGATAGAAGCCTGGTTGGTGCATTCTCCTGCAGACCCTCACTCACCACACATGAGAGTACTCCCTCTAGGACTGTGTCCCAGTTTATCTCCTTGTACTTTATGAAGCCAATACCAAACTCAGAGTACTGCAGTAAATAACACCACAAAAATTCGAGTATGACCAAATGGCTTTACAGACCACACGGTTAGACACTTAGACCCCAGTGGCCTCAGTTTACCTACAAAGAGAGAATTCAGAACTGCTGCCTCATGTTCAATAGAAAATAAGGAACCATGTCATCCAGGTCACATAGATGCTGACCCAGATTTGATGGTCTCACTACAAAGGAAGCTAAAGCTCCTGACAACAACAAATATTTCAAGGGCCCAAACTCAGAGGCAGTTTCTCAAAAATTTATTAGGCCACCAGAGCTCCATGTTTGTGGAGTGTTTATCCTTTCTTTTACATTTGGAAATTCCTCTACCACCTCCAAGGTTGTGAACTCCATTCATTTTTTTTCCAGATATGTATTCACAGATTTTCAAACTATTCTCCACTAATTGTGTCTTACTTGTGGTGAAGGAAATATCAAGGCATTGTTGTAGAGGACAGTGGGAAGATTTTTGTCTAGCATATATTTGTATACACATTAGATTCACTTTCCTATTTTCTATTTGAAATACTGAATTCCTGACAGTAAGCCATACCCTAGTAGACTCTGACTGTTCCCGGGTGCCTATGGTTGGTATACCATTCTAACTTGTGAATGTGACACAGGAAGTAGGGGCAGCCTCCATGTCATGGAGCCATTGGAAGCAAATGTTAGAACAAAGTGGTTGCCAAGGCAGTGACCTCATTCAGTTCCTGAAGGAAGTGACCTACCTCACTTCCTTGGTGATGGAACCCTCTGAACTTGGAATCCAGGAAGCCAGGAACCAAGAGCCAGTCCCAGTCCCTTTCCCAGTGGGTTCACATGTTTGGATTTACCAAGGACAGAGTCAGTCTTTCTTGTGGATCACTAAATGCCAGGAAAGCTCTGAAGAGGGGCCTTTCCTGAGAAAGCAGGTAGTGACTCACCGATGGCTCCTGAAAACTTTAGAGAGTTGGTAAAGGAGACCAGATCTGAGACAGGACAGGCCATTTCGGGGGAACATAGTATGGCCTATCAGTCTGAGGACACTCTGGTTACTCACAGACCTATGTGGGTAAAAGATATGCCTTTGTGGGTGTAGATGTGAGTTTATGGTTTTGTCTCATGTTCTGAGAATAGGTAGGAAAGGCAGTTTGTTTGGTTTGGAGTGGACTGTTTTTAATAAGTCATTTGACATGGTGAGTGATTCTATGTCTGTGTATCCCACTTTGTCGGTGGTTGTAGATATGAGAAAAGTGAATGCATCAATGCATGTGTCCTGACAAGTAGAAAGCATTCCAGCACACATCCTGCCCAATTTATGAATGGACTGTTGCTTGCCTTATCGATGGGCAACACCTACTATTTTCCTTAGTTCCTGTTTTCTTCCTGAATTCTGGTCATTCTCCAGAATAGGCTCATTTTTTTTTTGTCCAAGATATGTACCACCTCCCAGCTCTGTGACATGGCCATTTACTGGATACCTGAAATGAATGGGGAGGATCTCAGAAAACTCAGATATCAGTGTGACCAGTAAAGTCTCAGTAGAGAAACCCTGCTTTGTGCCTTTTGCTTACCTACTGTTCTGTTGACCTGAATGTCAGGTAGGTCTTTGCCTCAGACCACCAGTTTGTGAAGCCTGAAGAAACTGCTTTCAAATGGAAATGAATGAGCATCACCCGTGGCTCTTAGATTAATTGTTTTAGAAAAGGATGTGTCTAAATCATCCTCTCGGCTCTGTGTGAGGCTGTGGCTTTGAATCTCAGCACCTGATGGATCTAAAGAAAGATCCCATGTGTGCATCCAAAACCAAAATGGCAAAAAGATCAGACATTGTGGATGAAGTCTCTTGCTTCCTCTGTTAGGTTCCTCACCTTCATCAAGTACGAATAGGGATCCTTTGGGTCTAATGAGTTCTTCAAAGACGAGAAAAGGTGCTTGGGTTTCACATGACTCCAAATCACATAAAGAATCAATACCTCACGTTCAGTAGGCCTCAAAAAGGAGAAAAAGAGCATTATTAATGGCAGGCCTATTTGATCAATCCTGGTTCACAGGAAGGGTGTCCAGGAAACCCAGACTTTAGGCAAATGAGGGGCAAGGGAACTTATTTTGGACACTGTCTTGGGCTTCGCCCCTTGTGGAAACCTCCAGCCATAGGTAATGATGAGTGTCTATATGGAAGAATATAAGGGCCATGTGGTAGTGTTTTGGTTTTAATTGAACATGTTAATAACACTAACCATACATTGTTCCATCAATTTAAGTATTCAGAAGAGCAGGGACAGATTTGTTCTTACAATACAGGAATGTAGGGGATCTTCAACCTGCTGAAAACCTCAAAGGTCAATGCAGAAATTATCCCTGGAGAAGATGTAGGCAGCTATGAAGGACCGGAGAGAGCAAAAGTAATCTTCCATGGAAAACAACCTGGTCAGGATGAAGGGTTGAGTCTGAATCAGACTCTCTATCCTTAACGTAGAGGAGATGGAGCAAACCGGCCTGTGTGGAGAGCTGTTCCTGGGCACCTATGGTTGGTATACCATTCTAACTTTTGAAAGTGTCTCAGGAATTAGGGGCAGCCTCCATCTCATGGGACCCTTGGAAGCAAGTGTTAGGACAAAGTGGTTGCCATGGCAGTGACCTCATTCAGTTCCCGAAGAAATGACCTTCCTAACTTCCTTGGTGATGGAACTCTCTGAACTTGTGATCCAAGTAGCCAGGCACCCAGAGCCAGTCCCAGTCACAGTTCCAGTGGGCTCACTTGTTGGATTTACCAAGGACAGAGTCAGTCATTCTTGGTACCTACTGATGTGAGGATGGCCAAATGCCAGGAGTGCTCTGAAGAGGGGCCTTTCCTGAGAAAGCAGGTAGTGGCTCAACACTGGCTCCTGACAACTTCACAGAGATGGCCAAGGTGACCAGATCTGAGGCAGGACAGGCCATTTCGGGAGAACACAGTATGGCCCACAAGTCAGAGGACATTCCGGATAGTCACAGACCTACTTGGGGGAAGAAGTTGAATTTGTGAGTTTGGGTGGGGTTTGTGGTTTTGTCTCATGTTCTCAGAATAGGTAGAAAAGGAGGTTTGTTTGGTTTGGAATTATCTGATTCTTCTAAGTCCTTTGACAATGCGAGTTTTTCTATGTCTGTGTATCCCACTGTGTTAGTGGTTGTAGACATTAGAAAAGAGAATGCATCAATGGATGTGTCCTGTCTAGTAGAAAGCTTCCCAGCATTCATCCTGCCCAATTTATGAATGGACTGCGGCTTGCCTTATGGATGGGCAACACCTGCAATCTTCCTAAGTTCCTGATTTCTTACTCAATTCTGGTCACTCTCAAGAATAGACTCATGGTTGTGTGTCCAAGATATGTACCACCTCCAAGGTCTGTGAAATGGCCATGTACTGGATAGCTAAATGGAATGGCCGAGCATCTCAGAAAACTCAGATAGCAGTGTGACCAGGAATATCTCAGTGGAGAAACCCTGCTTTGGGCCTTATGCATACATATTTTTCTGTTGCCCTGAATGTCAGGAAGGTGTTTTCCTCAGGCCAACACTTTTGGAAGCCTTAACAAAAGACTTTTCAATTGGAAATAAATGTGCATCTCCTGTGGCTCTTTGCTTAATTGCTTTGGAGAGGGATGTGTCTGAATCAGCCTCTTGGCCCTGTGTGAGGCTGTGGCTTAGATTCTATGCACCTTATGGATCTAAAGAAAGATTCCATATGTGCATCCAAAACCAAAATGGCTAAAAGTTGAGTCATTGTGGATGAAGTCTCTTGCCTTCCTCTGGTAGGGCACTTACTTCCATCAAGGAAGAATAGGGATCCTTTGTGTCAAATGGGTTCTTCAAAGCTCTGCAGTGGCTTGCCCATAGTTCTTGTGTTTTCTCATGCATCCAATTCCCAAAAAGAATTTAAACCCCTCAGTCAGTAGGCCTCAAATTGGAGAAGTGGAGCAGTATAAATGTCAGGCCTATTTGATCACTCCTGGTTCATAGGAAGGGTGTCCAGGCAAACGTGACTTTAGGCAAATGAGGGACAAGGAAGCTTATTTTGGACACTGTCTTGGGCTGTGCCCTCATGGAAACCTCCAGCCAGAGGTTATGATTAGTGTCTATATGGAAGAAGATGAGGGTCATGTGGGAGTGTTTAGGTTTTAATTGTGAGAGATTACTGGTTCAACCTGGGTTGAATTCTGGTGTGATTCCCCTTAGAGACTCAGTTCTTGAACTGACCTCAGAGAAGAATTGTGTTAACATTTTCGGAGGCAACGCATGAGAGTCGCCATTGGAAGCTGAGATCTAGTCCCAGGGGGACTTTCCACAGTTCACTGGGAATCTCAGCCAGAGAATCACATAATTTTATTCTGAAAGACTTGGCAGCCACAATTGAGAGTCAAAACACACATGGACCTCACATTTTAGACCTCAATGGGCCTGGCTTCAAGTGACGTTTTGGCCACTATTTGGGAAGCCTTGCCTGTGAGAGTTCTCCAGAGCTTTCATTAAAATGAGATTCCTCACCATTTAATGGTTTCTGAATAATTGAAACCCACAATGCCTCCAACTTCATCCTTAAAAATGGTTACATAAATATCATGAAATTTTTAACATTACCATGACCAGGTGGCACTGGAGAACCTTTGGATGTCCTGTTGCTGATCATGAGTATACCAGAGAGTGCCTAGATTGACTGGGTTTCTTTAACATGGTGTAGAACACAGATGCCAGTAAGTTGGAGTCTGCTGAGAAGTGGACCTAGAGCAGTGGTGGGCAGGTGTGTGATAAAACATCAGTGGTACGGCCATGAGGATCTACCATTGGATTCCAAATGCCTTGTGACTGACATGGTGCAGGCAGCAGACCCTTCAATGTAAAGGCATCTTGTTATATGCAGAGGTTTCAGGGCAATGTTCAGAATCAGGTTGCTATGGTCAAGGGGGAAAGCTATGTGGATAGAAGCCTGGTTGGTGCATTCTCCTGCAGACACTGACCCACCACACGTGACAGAACTCCCTCCAGCACTGTGTCCCAGATAAACTCCTTGTATTTCATGAAGCAAACACCAAACTCCCAGTGCAGCAGCAAGAAACACAACGAAAAGTGGATCATGACCAAATTGCTTCACAGTCCAAACGGGGAGACACTTAGCCCCCAGTGGCCACAGTTTACCTGCCAAGAGAGAAACCAGCACTGCTGCCTCATGTTCATTGAAAAATAAGATGCCATGTCCTCCAGGTCACATAGATGCAGACCCAGCTTTGATGGTCTCACTAGAAAGAAGCTAAAGCTCCTGAAAACAACATATATTTCAAGTGCCCAAACTCAGAGGCATTTCTCAAGAAGTCTTTAGGCCAGAAGAGCTCCATGTTTGTGGAGTGTTTATCCTGTCCCTTACTTTTGGAAACTCCTCTACCACCTCCAAGGTTGTGAACTTCTGAGGATTTTTCATTGAATATATGTATTCACACATTTTCTAATTCTTCTCCTCTAATTTTGTCTTTCTTGGTGCGAAGGTAATGTCAAGGCATTTTTCTTGATGAGAGTGGGAAGATTTTTGTGTAGCATATATTTACATACACATTGGATTCATTTTCCAAATTTCCATTAGAAATACTGAATCCATGACACTAACCACTACATTACTAGACTCTGACTACTAATCCTAATATGATGGAGAATAAAAACCCAAACAGAATAGAAATATAAGCAGTTCAGAGGATGCATGTTGTATAGTGGGACTTGCCTTTTGCATTATATAGGGTAGGAGTTATAAATCTAGTCAATTTTCTGTTGAAATATTTCTCCATGTATTTCTAAAGTTAACAAATATGTGAATACCTGACTCCCTTTCTCTGCAGCCTATTCAGCACATGTAATTTTATATGCACATATAGAATCCTACCTGGAATCACACGTACATTCTTGTGAGATGGATCACTTGGCAGATACAAATTGTTAGAATAGTTCGCTCTTCCTAAATGATGCTGGAACTGAAAATTCAACCAATGGGTGAGCTTCCTGGTTGAACAACTTTACACAAAAACCCATGTTCAGTAAAATAAATATTTCTGATCTGTGGATGATATATATTTCATGGTGAATTTCAATTGGCATATATATTCCTACTTTTTAAAGTCTGTTTGTGTGTGTGTGTGTATACATACTCTCCAGATTTTTCAAAATATGAAATATGTGTCTTATTATACACTCCCTAAAATAATTCATATTCATGTATGTGGATTTTTAATAAACTTTTCACGAGATTATTCCCAGGAATATTCACACACCTGAAAAACATATTTGTTTCCTCGTACTGAGAACTATCTTCAGTGAATGGTGCATACAAATCCTTGTATTTCTGCAGTAACTTACCCAGTTTAACATCAATGCAAATAGATTTCTATGGGACATGATGTGTATTTTGAAATTCATTTTTATTCAACACTGGTACATTGCAATTTCTTCCGTTTATGCACATCATAAAATATATATTTCATCTAGAAATTCGAAAATTAATAGGCATTTGTTTCATTTTCAATCACTTCCTGCTTCAGAACACATGTATAACTCCATGTTTCTTGACTGATCTTTTCATGAGGATTCTTTTTCGATTTCCTTAATCATTTTTGAAGCAAAACTCACACACTCTTCATGATGAACCATAACCCTAATATTACCATTAGATGTATATTTGGTTTTAATGAATGTATATATATATATATATCAATATAAGATTTCCTCTATATTTTCATTTATCAATTCAATCCATTATTCAAAGTTGGAACCAGTAATACTATTTATTCACAGTATGGTCTATTCATGCATTATCTCTATATTCATAGACACAGGGTACACCTATTTGTACCCCCAGTACTAACTTATACGTCTTCACAATATTGCTCCCAGAAATGGTGGAAGAAATACTCATGTCAGCTGATCTACATGTACATGTTATCACAGTAATATTCTGGAAACAAAATGCAAAGGTCACAGTTATGATTGTACCAAAACCTAAATGAAAAGTGAGCATGGATTACTAAAAATATTCCTGTCCAGGTTGCTACCGCTCTCAAATGTCAATCAGATTGGTGACTATATATTTGTTTCCTCCTAAGATTATATATTCAACCTCAAGCCTGTTGAAAATGTGTAATCCTATCACTCACTTTATACTTTGCCTGATATCCTAATGTCTCTATTGATTTCTGCTTTCCTAAATATTTTCCCAGTTTATCATTTTGACTGACTCTTCACATGTGCTGACTTTTAAATTCACTTTCTAATCGAAACCCAATTGCTAAAAACATTTCCTCCAAAACCTATAATCACTATTCTTTCTAAACCTACCGACACTTTTCCTAATCCTACCGACTATAGCTTTTTGACTGGATATTCTCGTGACATTCAATCATCCAAGGTACAAGGTCCTATGACATTGTATATGGATTTATTTAAGACATCTGTGCAGAACGTAAGTCAAAGCTAAGTTTCCCAATTAAAGGCCCAATGCCCTTCTGGGCTTCAAATTTTACCTAGATTTCTGTTTTCATACTTATATTTCACCTAAATATTCTTGTAAATATCGCACATTCCCAATACCATTATTCATCGCTCAGAATGATTCTTAATCCAAATCGAACCTGTTATTAAGCCTAACCAAACACTGTTCCCTCAATCTAACTTTACAGAAGAGCAGAGACAGAGTTGGTCTTACAATACAGGAATGTAGGGGATCTTCCAGATGCTGAGATCCTCAAAGTTTTAAGCAGAAACGATCCCTGGAGAAGACATAGGCAGCTATGAAGGACCTGAGAGAGCAAAAGTCATCTTCCATGGCAAACAACGTACTCAGGATGAAGCATTGTGTCTGAATCAGCCTCTCTTTTCTTAATGTAGAGAAGAGGGACCAAACCAGGCCTGTGTGGAGAGCTGTTCCCGGATTCCTATGGTTGATATACCATTCTAACTGTTGAAACTGTCTCGGGAAGTAGGGGCAGCCTCCACCTCATGGGAACCTTGCAATCACCTGTTAGGACAAAGTGGTTGCAAAGGAAGTAAACTCACTCAGTTCCTGAATGAAGCGACCTACCTCACTTCCTTGGTGAAGAAACTCCCTGACCTTGGGCTCCAGGAAGACAGAGAATACCAAGACCTTGTCACAGTTCCAGTCCCAGTGGGCTCCATTGTTTGGAAAAACCAAGGATAGACTAAGTATTCCTTGGTACCTACTGATATGAGGATTTCAAATGCCAGGAGAGCTCTGAAGAGGGGCCTTTCCTGAGAAAGCAGGTAGTGGTTCACCGCGACCAGATCTGAGACAGGACAGGCCTTTTGGGGGAACATAGTATGGCCCACCAGTCAGAGGACACTCCAGATAGTCACAGACCTACTTGAATGAAGGAGGTGCGTTTGCGCGTGTGTGTGTGTGATTTTGTGGTTTAGTCTCTTCTTATGAGAATAGGTAGGAAAGGCGGTTTGTTTGGTTTGGAGTGGACTGCTTCTAGTAAGTCGTTTGACAAGGCGATTTTTTGCATGTCTTTGTAACCCACTGTGTTCGTGGTTGTAGACCTTAGAAAAAAGAATGCATCAATGTGTCCTGTCTAGTAGAAATCTTCCCAGCATTCATCCTGCCCAATTTAGGAGTTGACTGCCCCTTGCCTTATGGATGGGCAACACCTGCAATCTTCCTAATTTCCTGATTTCTTCCTCAATTCTGGTCACTCTCAAGAATAGGCTCATTGTTTTGTGTCCAAGATATGTACCACCTCCAATCTGAGTGACATGGCCATGTACAAGATAGATGAAGGGAATGGCGAGCATCTCAGAAAACTCTAATATCAGTGTGTCCAGGAAAGTCTCAGTGGATAAACCCTGCTTTGGGCCTTTTGCTATTGTTCTGTTGCCCTGAATGTCAGGAAAGTCTTTGCCTCAGGCCATCCCTTTGTGAATCCTGAAGAAAACAGTTTTCAAATGGAAATAAATGGGCATCAACTGTGGCTCTGTGCTTAATTGCTTTGGAAAGGGATGCGTCTGAATCAGCCTCTTGGTCCCATGTGAGGCTATAGCTTAGATTCTCAGCACCTGATGGATCTAAAGAAAGATCCCATGTGTGCATTCAAAACCAAAATGGCAAAAAGATCAGTAATTGTGGATGAAGTCTCTTGCCTTCCTCTGTAAGGTTCCTGACCTCCATCAAGTGAGATTAGGCATTCTTTGGGTCAAATGAGTTCTTCAAAGCCCTGTGGAGGCCATTAACAGGTGGCACTGGAGAACTCTTAAATGGTCTGTTGCTTATCATGAGTATACTAGCCAGGGCCTTTATTGACTGAGTTTCATAAAAATTATCTAGAACAGCGATGCCAATAAGTTGGAGCCTGCTGAGCAGTGGATCTAGAGCAGTAGTGTGTGATAAAATATCTGTGGTGGGACCATGTGGATCTGCTATTGACTTCCAAATGGCTTGTGACTGACATGGTGCAGCCAGCAGACCCTTCTATGTAAAGGCATCTTGTTATATG
Source organism: Callospermophilus lateralis (assembly GCF_048772815.1). Lineage (NCBI taxonomy): Eukaryota > Metazoa > Chordata > Mammalia > Rodentia > Sciuridae > Callospermophilus > Callospermophilus lateralis. The sequence continues at coordinate 39,272 of NW_027516813.1, forward strand.
GAGAGGTTTCAGGGTAATGTTAAGAATCAGGTTGCTGAGGTTAAGGGGACAAGCTATCTGGTATTGAAGCCTGGTTGGTACATTCTCCTGCAGAACGTGACCCACAACGCGTGACAGAACTTCCTCCAGCACTGTGTTCCAGTTGAACTCATTTTATTTCGTGAAGCAAATACCAATGTCCCAGTTCAGCAGCAAGAAACACCACAAAAGTTGGAGGATGAACAAATGGCTTCAGAGTCCACATGGGGTGACACTTAGCCCCCAGTGGCCACAGTTTACATACAAAGAGAGAAATCAGCACTGCTGCCTCAGGATCATTGGAAAATAAGAAACCAAGATCTTCATGTCACATAGATACAGACCCAGCTTTGATGGTCTCACTAGAAAGGAAGCTAAAGCTTCTGACAAACACATATATTTCAAGTGCCCACCCTCAGAGGCAGTTTCTCAATAAATCTTTTGGCCAACAGAGCTCCATGTTTGTGGAGTGTTTACCCTGTCCCTTACTTTTGGAAACTGCTCTACAACCTCCAAAATTGTGAACTCCTGAGCATATTCCACTACAGATATATATTCACAGATTTTCTACCTCTTCTCTTCTAATTGTGTCTTAATTGGTGTGAAGGTAATTTCAAGGCATTGTTGTGGATGAGAGTTGGAAGATTTTTTTGTAGCACATATTTGCATACACACTGGATTCATTTTCCAATTTTCCATTCGAAATACTGAATTCCTGACACTAACCCATAACCTACTAGAATCTGACTACTAATCCTAATATGATGGAGAACAATAACCCAAACAGAATAGAAATCCAAGAAGTTCAGAGGAGGCATGGTGTATAGTTGAACTTGCCTTTTGCATTATATAGTGTAGGAGTTATAAATCTAATCAATATTTTGTTGACATAGTTGTCCATGTGTTTTTAAATTTAACAAGTATTTGAATTCCTGTCTCCGTTTGTCTGTAGCCTATTCAGCACATGCATTTTTATATGCACATATAGAATCCTACCTGGTATCAAATGTACATTCTTGTGAGGTGGCTGACATGGCAGATACAAATTATGAGAAGAGATCACTCCTCCTAAACGCTGTTGGAACTGAAAATTTAACCTAAGGGGGAGCTTTCTAGTTGAACAACATTATACACAAATCCATGTTCAGTAAATTAAATATTTTTGGATCTTTGGACGATATGTATTTCTACATCAATTTCAATTGGCATATATATTGCTACATTTCAATGTCTCTGTGTGTATATGTGTTTGTGTGTGTGTGTGTGTGTGTGTGTGTATATATATATATATATATACATATACACTCTCCAAATTTTTAAAAATATGAAATACTTCTGTCTTCTTTTACACACCCTAAATTCATTCATATTCATGTATGTGGATTTATAATAAACTTTTCACAAGATTATTCTCAGAATTATTCATCCACCTGAAATACATATTTGTTTTCTAGTACTGACAAGTAACATCAGTGAATGGTGCATACAAATCCTAATATTTCTACAGTAACTGACCCATTTTAACATCAATCCAAGTAGATTACTATGGGACATGATGTACATTTTGACGTTCATTTTTATTCAACACTGGTACTTTACTATTTCTTCAGTTTATTCACATCATAGGATATGTATTTCATCCACAAGTTAGCAAAATTATTTGCATTTGTGTCACTTTCAATCACTTTCTATTTCAGAACACATGCATTCCTCTATGTTTCTTGACTGGTCTTTTCATGAGACTTCTTTCCAAACACATTATTTTATTTTTCCATTCTCACTTTTGAAGCAGATCTCACACACCTTTCATGATAGAATATAACCCTAATATTACCATTAGATGTATAACTCATTGAAATGAATGATTCTATATCAATATAAGATTTCTTATATATTTTCAGATATCAATTCTATCAATCCATTATTTGAAGTGGAATCAGTTATATTATTTATTCACAATATTGTCAATTCATGAATTACTTCTATATTCATAGACACAGGGTACACCTCTTTGTACCCCCAATACTAATTTATTTTTTTTATTTTGCATTCTTTATTAAAGTATTTTTATATTATTTTCAACAACATTTGAAACAACAGGATTTTCTAAATAGACTTGTCTTTAGCATACCCAGATGAAAAAATATAATTCTATTTCATATCCCTTTGTGGGATAATGTGGGTTTTTTGTACTGAAAAAATGCTAGGAATATTAGAATATATGATCCGTTAGCCAACTTTGTTTGTTTGTTTGTTTGCTTTTGCAAAGCTAGGAATTGAACCCTAGTAGTCACTAGTAATTCTACTCATTCAGAAAAGTTAGTGTGTCATTTTATTGAAATAACCATACTGGATATAAAATAGATACACATGTGATACAATAGATTGCATGGTATATAAATTTGTATCTCAGTAAAGCTGTAATTAAAATAAAATTTAAAGTATTGAAATTCAGGCAAAGGATAGGAAAGATATTTGTGTCTGTTTTTCAGAAGTTTATTGTCATCCATTTAAAAAATCTTTTAAAAGAGATTGCATTTGAACAAAAGGTATTGTTTAGTGTGCTTTCTCTGTATTCTTAGTGGTTCTTCACTATTACTATTTTATTCACACCCTCTTAATTTCTTATTGTTGAGCCAATTCTGCATCTAAATGTAGTGGCAAGATATATTCAGGAGTCTGGTGCAATAGTGCATGCCTGAAATCCCAGCTACTAAGACCCTTTCTCAAAACAACAAAAAAGTAGTGGGGGTGGGGAGCATGGATGTAGTTTAGCAGTCAAGTGCTTTCCGAAGCATGTGGAGGCCCTGGGTTCTATCTGCAGCACCGCAAAAGCAAAACAAACAAAAGACGTATTCCAGAGATTTTGATTATTTCTGCAGGAGACATGCAGTCAAGACTAAGTAATTTGAAACAGGAGTGGCACAAGAAGTGGAAGATAAAGTATCAATTTTTTTTTCTTTTTTTTTTGGTTAGAATTAGTTCACTTTGCATTCCTTGTGTATGCGCCTCTACCTTTGGAACCACATTGGTAAAAGTTTGTGTAAGAATTGTTTGTTGGCATATCCTAGAGTCCTCAATTTATACGTCTTCAAAATATTGCTCCCAGAAATTGTGGAAGAAATACTCATGTCACCTGATCTACATATACATTTTATCACAGTAATATTCGGAACACAAAATGCAAAAGTCACACTTATGATTGTACCAAAGGCTAAATAGAAAGTGAACCTGTATTATTAAAAACATTCATGTCCAGGTTGCCTAATACTCTCAAATGTCAATCCTATTGGTGACTACATATTTGTTTCTTCCTAAGATTATATATTGAAACTCAACCCTGTTGATAATGTATAATCCTATCACTCACTTTATACTTTGCCTGATTTCCTAATGTCTCTATTGATATCTGCTTTCCTACATATTTTCCCCAGTTCATCATTGTGACTCATTCTTCACATGTGCTGACATTTACATTCATTCTCTAACCGAAACCCTATTACTAAAGAACTTTTGGTCCAAATCCTATACTCACTCTTCTTCCTAAACCTACGGACTATATTCCTAATCCCACTGACTATCCCTTTTTGACTTGATGTTCTCTTCTACATTCAATCATCCAAGTAAAGGTCAGTCGAGTGTCGGAAGAGGAGACCACCAAGAGTCTATCTCATGTAACAGCAAAGGGTTTATTGGGGGTCCAGCATGCTGGGGCTCAGAGTTCACTTGAAAAGAGTAGAGAGCCCTGAGAACAGCTTAAGCAGAGGTTAAATACTTTCCCTTGCGAGTGCAGGGAGGGAAGTTTATTGATGTGTCAGGGCGAGTGGTCAATTTGCATGCAACCTGGTGAAGGAGTACATTCTGCAGTTTGACAGTTGGGGACAGCACATTCTGGGAACAAGATTGGCAAACATTTCTCAAGATTTCAACAGTGTTTTGTTAAGCGTACAGAAAAACAGGAAGTGACAACTACATATTTTATTAACCTTTCATTCGACACTTCTTTTTCTGGCTACTTTTAATCATAAAAATGATCATTGGGGGGTGTCACATTCTATGTCTGCTAGTGGGGTATTACCATTAGTTTAACTTGTCCAATTTGAGCTTGGAGAAAATAAATTACATGGTTGAGCAAGCAGGGTTTAATAGTTAGCAATAATATGAGGATTATTATTGGACCGGCCAGGGTTGATAAATGCGTAGTTAACCAGGGGAACTTTGTGAATCAAGATTCAAAACACCCTTTTTTGGCCTCTCTCTGTCGTTGACGCTCTTCAAGTCATCTTTTTAATTTACTCATAGATTTTTTTACAACTCCAATATGGTTGGCATAAAAACAACATTCTTCCATCAATGCAAAACAAAGGCCCTCTTCTCACATGAAGAGGAGTTCCAATCCTCGACTGTTTTGTAAAACAACTTCAGAGAGATAGGTTAAAGATTCCTGCAATGCTGTTATGGAGGTTTCTAATATCTTTAAGTTTTGGTCTATAGCTGCTTCTATTTGGGTCATTTGTTTTGTCCCATGGACCAAGGCAGTGGTTCTTGTGCCCACCCTTGCAGCAACATGTATTCCTAATAGGATCGCAAAAGTGAGTGATATATGTTCCCAGTGGAACTAGGTTTTATGCCCCCCCTATTTGATCTTCAAATGAACCTGTGTTGATAGAGCACTCTGGGAAACATTTGCACAACTACACAATTAATCACATCTGTTGACCACTTCATGAAAACATAAACAATGTTTTAAGTATATAGAATTATACTGTTGTAGGGACGGACAAGGCAAGGCACCTAAGATAGTACCAAAGACAGGAAAACAGTCCTATTTGTTTGCAACCAGATTCAGAGGGCATTACTTCTGTTGTAATCAATTAAATCCCCGGAACCCCAAGTTTAGGTACTTTCAGAATTTTGTACCCAACATATAAGGGAACGGGCTCAGAAGTTCACAGTCTTAAGCAGTTCACAAAAAGCAATTTGTATTCTGTTTTTTTCCTCTGTTGTGGGAAAGTTAACTTTTCAAGGACACCTGGGTGAGGGAGAGCATTATATTCCCTTTATTTTTCCCCCTCCCAACTGTTACCATGGAGCCCAGTTGGTAACTTCTTTATCTTACAAATGTAGCCATCTCTGTGAAGCCTCAGCTCAAGGCCAAGGCCTTGTTCACATATTTTGTGAAAAACTAGTAAGGTGGTGTCTAGCTTAGGATTGCTGATTTTTTTAGAAAGTGGCCAAGTAGAATAGGGCAACACGAAAAGAGGAAGTTTATGTACTTAGAAATTTTTTATAGGGACTCTTTTTCTGAAAGTCCTAAATTCAGCTATGTTGAAGATTTCTGGAGAAGGTCAGTTAAGACATTTCTGTGGGCCTGGTACAGAGGGGGAAGACGGGGAAGGCATGGCTGTGAGCAGCTCCGTGGATCTGAGAATGAGGTAGGAGAGATGTAAAAGAATAATGGGAAAGGGGTTTTGGATTTTTCTAGGAACAAATCTTGAGCAGTACAACAGGTAGAGCAGAGGGTAAGATGGGAGTTAGTATCCCCAAAAGCCTGTGAGGGACTTTAAATACTTAGTAACCTGTTTTCAGTGATGACAAAGCAACTTTAAAGGCCATTTACATTACATCTTCGATAAGGGTCTGAGGGCTCTCCTCAGCTGGTTTGAGCTTTGTGTTAGCTAGTAAGAGGACCTGGTGGGACCCGGTGCAGGCAATGACAAGAGAAGAGAGGAGTGAGTGGGTTAAGGTGTACCTCAGTACCTGCTACCTTAACAAGGGGGCAATGGTCATAGAATGGGTGGAGGTTTGGGTTTTTGATCTAGTAATTGGAGGGGAGAAATCAGGTTGCTTAGGTGAGAGTAAGAGCAGAGAGTATGGAGCAGATGGCTGAGGGTGAGGATCTATTGGAGAAGCATAGTTCAGGATGTGAGCAAAGGAGGGAAAAGGCCTCCACATAGGGGAATCTCCTTTCACACTTTTGAGCACTTGCAAAAGTTAAAAAGGTCACGCAGAATTTGAGGATCTAGAGACCCCTCTCGGGGCTATCAATTTTGGTTATCTAATTGGATATGGCCAATGCTGTGTACAGAATTTGATGAGGAGTTTGGGTTCCATCAAGCAGTCCCTGAATGCTCACATCCCCATGACTTACAGAAGAAGTCGGCTTCCCCCCAACACAGCCGTGACTGTTTGTGGCTTTGATAGTCTGCCAGGCAAACATAGTAATCTAGGCTAGCCAAACTGCATCTGGCTCGCGTGTCCCTACATCCATAATATTTGTTTCCATTATCTATGGTAGAGAAGGGATTTAATGGAATTTTAGTGGGATCCACTTCATCAGGGATATCCCAATGGAAAAGACCTATAGCCAGCTGACAAATGTCTCTGTGGAGAGATGGCGACCATGTCCTTAAGTGGGCGGTATGCGAGATAGACCATACTTCTTGTCCAGTAAGATTTGTGATCAGCCATTGCTGCTGAATGGGCTGATGAGGGTTAGGACTACTGGTGGTCAAGGGGAGAGTCTATAGCCTTATTGACAAGGCAAATACACAATTTGAAAGGGTTACCTGTCTTTTACAGTTTCCAGCCAGAGTCTGGACAGGGCACAGGCTTGAGATGAGAGGTATGGATCCAGGAAGTGATTCTGTCTACCTTTACTTCTGTAGGTGTTATAAGTAGCACCTTCTATGGTCCCTTTCAGCGGGGTTCCATGGATGACACCTGATGTCGTCTAATGTAGACAAGTCTCTTTCTTGATATTGATGTTGATTCCCCTTGTCCCCGGGTTGGTAGGCAGTGGCCATCTGTCTTCACAGGTATCTGTGTGGTCCTGGCTGAAAGACAATATCTCTGACTTTTTAAATTAGTGGGAAGTAGAAAGATCCTTCTAGGGTCCATCCAAATCCAATGGTGAGCCATTCTGAGGCACAGAGAGTCTGCCAGGTCCAGCGTTTTACTAAAAAAGAAAGATTCTGATCCCTTAAGCAAACTTTGGTGCAGTGATCAAGGGTCAGAGACAGAGGCATTGAAGTGCTCTGTCCCATAATGAAAGATACACAAACAGTAAAAGCAACAACACACGACACAGACAAGACAAGACAATAAAGACAGGATATGGAAGTCCAAAACTGAGACCAGGACTTAGTAGTTGGCAGAACCCGATCGGTTGGCAATAATGAATCTGAAACAAAATATCACTGAGTCATGGAGACTATTGTTCCTCAATTTTCTGAGTCCTCTATGACGTCACCCAGGGACTTGGCCTGTGGCTCTGTGACATGACTGTCAGCCATCGTTGGAGAGAGCTCACGCTCTTTATTGACATCCATTTTGCCAAGCACTGACCTGAAACCTGACCAGAAAGAGGCACCTTACTTACCCTGAGAGGAGTTCGTTGGGGTCTCTTGTCCACCGCTGCCGGATCTCAGTGGAACCTCCATATGTAAAGGTCCGGTGTCAATCGGGGGAAGAGACCACCAAGAGACTGTCTCATGCAAAAGCAAAGGGTTTATTGGGGGTCCAGCATGCTGGGGCTCAGAGCTCACTTGATTAGAGCAGAGAGCCCAGAGAACAGCTTAAGCAGAGCTTATATATTTTCCTTGGAGAGGGCAGGGGGGTAAGTTTATTGATGGGTCCGGGCGAGTGAGCGGTTTGCGTGCAACCAGTTGAGGGAGTACATTCTGCAGTTTGGCAATTGGGGACAGCACATTCTGGGAATAAGATTAGCAAACAGTTCTCAATATTTCAAAAGTGTTTTGTTAAGCATACAGAAAAACAGGAAGTGACAAGTACTTATTTTATTAACCTTTCACTGTGAACTATACTTTGCCAGAATTCCTAATGTCTCTATTGTGTTTGTTAAAGTTCATTTTTATTCAAACCTGGTACGTTATTATTTCTTCAGTTCATGGACATCATAAGATATTTCCTTTCATTCACAAGTTCACAAATTTATAAACATTTGGTTCACTTTCAATCACTTCCTCCTTCGGAAGACATATGTTCCTCCATGTTTCTTGACTGGTCTTTTTACTAGACTTCTTTCTAAACATTTATTTTCGATTCCATAATCATTTTTGAGGCAAAACTCACACACTATTCATGATAAATGAGAACCCTAACATTACAATTAGATATATAACTGGTTGGAATGAATGTATGTATATCAATATAAGATTTTCTATATATTTTAAGATATCAATACAATCCATTATTTAAATTTGGAACCAGTTATATAATTTATTCATAGTATGGTCTATTAATGCATCATCTCTATATTCACCAAAACAGGGTAAACCTAATAGTATCCCCAGTACTAATTTATAAGTTTTCAAAATACTGCTCACAGAAATGGTGAAAGAAATACTCATGTCACCTTAGCTACATATACATATTATCACACTAATATTCTGGACACAAAATGCAAAGGTCACACAGAACATAATTTAAGCTAAGTATCCCAATCAAGGGCCCAAAGTCCTTCTGGGCTTCAAATATTACCTAGATTTCTGTTTTCATACTTATATTTCACCTCCATGTTCTTGTAAATATCACAGGTTCCCAATATCATTATTCATCCAGCAAAATGATTCATAACCCAAATCGAACATGCTATTAACCCTAACCATTCTGTAAACTGAGATTGTTCACTCAATCTCACTTTACAGAAGAGCAGGGACAAAGTTAGTATTACAATACAGGAAGTTAGGAGATCTTCCACCTGCTGAGTACCTCAAAATCCATGCAGAAATGATCCCTGGAGAAGACGTAGGCAGCTATGAAGGACCTGAGACAGCAAAAGTCATCTTCCTTTGCAAACAACCCGATCAGGATGAAAGGATGTGTCTGAATCATCCTATCTCTTCTTAATGTAGGGAAGATGTATGAAACCAGGCATGTGTGGAGAGCTGTTCCCAGGTGCCTATGTTTCTATACCATTCTAACTTGTGAAAGTGTCACAGGAAATAGAGGCAGCCTCCTTTTCCTGAGACACTAGGAAGCAACTGTTAGGACAATGTGGTGGCCAAGACAGTGGCCTCATTCATTTTCTGAAGAAAGTGACCTCACCTCACTTTTTTCATGATGGAACTCTCTGAATTTTGTGATCCAGGAAGCCAGGCACCAAGAGCCAGTACCAGTCCCAGTCCAAGTGGGCTCACTTGTTTGGATTTACCAAGTAAAGAGTCAGTCTTTCTTGGTACCTACTGATGTGAGGGTGGCCAAATGCCAAGAAAGCTTTGAAGAGGGTCCTTTCCTGAGAGAGCAGGAAATGGCTCACCACTGCCTCCTGAAAACTTCACAGAATTGGCCAAGGAGACCAGATCTGAGACAGGACCGGCCATTTCTGGGGAACATTCTATGGCCTACTAGTCAGAGGACACTCCGGATAGTCACAGACATACTTTGGGAAGGAGGTGACTTTGTGTGTGTGGATGTCAGTTTGTGGATTTGTCTCATATTCTGAGAATAGGTAAAAAAGGAGGTTTGTTTGGTTTGGAGTGGACTGTTTCTAGTAAGTCATCTGACAAGGAGACTGTTTCTAAGTCTGTGTATCCCACTGTGTCCTTAGTTGTAGATATTAGAAAAGAAAATGGCTCAATGGGCGTGTCCTGTCTAGTAGAGAGCTTCACAGCATTCATCCTGCCCAATTAATGAATGGACTGAGGCTTGACTTATCCATGGGCAACACCTAGTATCATCCTAAGTTCTTGAATTCTTCCTGAATTCTGGCAACTCTCCAGAAAGGCTCATGGTTTTTTGTCCAAGATATGTACCACCTCCAAGCTCTGTGACATGGCCATGTACTAGTTAGCTGAAAGGAATGGCGAGCACACCAGAAAACTCAGATATTGGTGTGACCAGGAAAGTCTCTATGGTGAAACCTGGCTTAGGGCCTTTTGCTTAACTATTGTTCTGTTGCCCTGAATGTCAGGAACCTCTTTGCCTCAGGCCACCCCTTTATAAAGCCAGAAGAAAACAATTTTCAAATGGAAATGAATGGGCATCACCTGTGCCTCTTTGATGAATTGTTTTGGAAATGGTTATGTCTGAATCAGACTCTGGGCCCTGTGTGAGGCTGTGGCTTAAATTGTCAGCACGTCTTGCTGATCATGAGTGTACCAGACAGTGCCTTGATTGACTGGGATTTATGAAAAGGGTGTAGAACAGAGATGCCATTAAGTTGGACCCTCCTGAGTAGTGGGCCCTGAGCTGTGGTGTGCAGGTGTGTGATAAATCATCTGTGGTTGCTCCATGTGGTTTTGCCATTGATTTCCAAATGGTTTGTCACTGACACGGTGTAGTGACCAGACACTTATATGTAAAGGTGTCTTGTTAAATGGATAGTTTTCAGGGCAATGTGCAGAATCAGGTTGCTATAAAGAAGGGGGCAAGTTATGTGGGAATGAAGCCTGGTGGGTGCATTCTTTTGTAGACCCTGAAAAACCACAAATGACAGAACTCCCTCCAGGACTGTGTTCCAGTTGAACTCCTTGTATTTTGTGAGGCAATTACCAAACTCTCAGTGCTGCAGCAGGAAACTCTACGAAAATGGAGGATGAACAAAAGGCTTCACAGTCCACACAGGGAGACACTTAGACCCCAGTGGCCACAGTTTACATACGAAGAGAGAATTCAGCACTGCTGCTTCATGTGTATTGGAAAGCAAGAAAGAATGTCCTCCAGGTCACATAGATGCAGACCCAGCTTTGATGATCTCACTACAAAGGAAGCTAAAGCTACTGACAACATATATTTCAAGTGCCCATCCTCAGAGGCAGTTTCTCTAGAAGTCTTTAGGCCAGCAGACCTCCATGTTTGTGCAGTGTTTACCCTGTCCCTTACTTTGGGATACTCCTCTACCACCTCCAAGTTTGTGAACTCCTGAATATTTTCCATTCCAGATATGTATTTACAGATTTTCTAACTCTTCTCCTCTAATTGTTTCTTATTTGGCATGAAGGTAATGTCAAGGCATTGTTCTGGATGAGAGTGGGAAGATTTTTGTGTAGCACATATTTGCATACACATTGGATTCATTTTCCAATTTTCCATTCCAAAGACTGAATCCCTGACACTAACCCATACCCTACCAAACTCTGACTACTAATCCTAATATGATGAAGAAAAATAACCCAAACAGAATAGAAATACAAGCACTTCTGAAGAGGCATGGTGTATAGTTGGACTTGCCTTTTGCATGATAAAGTGTAGGTGTTATAAACCTAGTCAATTTTTCATTGAAATAGTTCTCCATGTGTTTTTTTTTTCCTTTAATATTTATTGTTGGTTCTACAAAACATTACATAGTTCTTGACATGTCATATTTCACACTTTGATTCAAGTAGGTTATGAACTTCCATTTTTCTTCGTATACAGATTGCAGTATCTCATCAGTTACACATCCACTATTTTACATATTGCTATACTAGTGTCTGTTGTATTCTGCTGCCTTTCCTGTCCTCTACTATCTCCCATCCCCGCCCCTCCAAACCTCTCTCTCTACCCCATCTATTGTAATTCATTTCTTCCACTTGTTTTTGTCCCCTTTCCCCTCACTTCATCTTGTATTTAATTTTGTATAACCATGAGGGTTTCCTTCCTTTCTATGTAATTTTCCTTCTCTTTCCTTTTCCCTCCCACCTCTCACCCCTGTTTAATATTAATCATCTTCTCATGCTCTTCCTCCCAACTCTGTTCTTAGTTACTCTCCTTATATCAAAGAAAACATTTGGCATTTGTTTTTTAGTGATTGGCTATCTTCACGTAGCATAATACGTTCTAATGCCATCCATTTCTCTGCAAATTGTATGATTTTGTCATTTTTTAATGCAGAGTAATACTCCATTGTGTATAAATGCCACATTTTTTTTAATCCATTCATCTATTGAAGGGCATCTAGGTTGGTTCCACAGTCTTCCTATTGTGAATTGTGCTGCTATAAACATAGATTTATCAGTGTCCCTGTAGCATGCACTTTTTGGGTCTATAGGGATTAGACCGAGAAGGGGAATTGCTGGGTCAAATGGCGGTTCCATTCCCAAGTTTCCAAGAAATCTCCATACTGCTTTCCAAATTTGCTGCACCAATTTGCAGTCCCACCAGCAATGTACAGGTGTACCCTTTTTCCCACATCCTCGCCAGCACTTGTTGTCGTTTGACTTCATAATGGCTGCCAAGCTTACTGCAGTGAGATGGTATCTTAGGGTGGGTTTGTTTTGCATTTCTCTGAATGCTCGAGATGGTGAGAATTTTTTGATGTACTTATTGATTGATTGTATGTCCTCCTCTGAGAAGTGTCTGTTCAGGTCCTTGGCCCATTTGTTGATTGGGTAATTCATTTGCTTATTGTTTAATTTTTTGAGTTCTTTGTATAACTCTGGATATTAGGGCTCTATCTGAAGTGTGAGGAGTAAAGATTTGTTCCCAGGATGTAGGCTCCCTTTTTACCTCTCTTATTGTTTCTTTTTCTGAGAAAAATCTATTTAGTTTGAGTAAGTCCTGTTTGTAGATTCTAATTATTAACTCTTATGCTATGGGTGTCCTATTGAGGAATTTGGAGCCCGACCCCACAGTATGTAGATCATAGCCAAAGTTTTCTTCTATCAGATGCCGTGTCGCTGATTTGATATCAAGCTCCTTGATCCATTTTGAGTTAACTTTTGTGCATGGCGAGAGAAAGGGATTCAGTTTCATTTTCTTACATATGTAATTCCAGTTTTTCCAGCACCATTTGTTGAAGATGCTATCCTTCCTTCAGTTTATGCTTTTAGCTCCTTTATCAAATATAAGATTGCTGTAATTTTGTGGATTGATTTCTGTGTCCTCTATTCTGTACCATTGGTCCACCCGCCAGTTTTGGTACCAGTACCATGCTCTTTTTGTTACTATTGCTCCGTAGTATAGTTTGAGGACATGTATCGCTATACCGCCTGATTCACACTTCTTGCTTAGAGTTGTCTTTGCTATACTGGGTCTTGTATTATTCCATATGAATTTCATAATTGTTTTATCTATTTCTACAGGAAATGCCGTTGGGATTTTGATTGGCATTGCATTAAACCTATAGAGAACTTTTGGTAATATCGCCATTTTGATGATGTTAATTCTGCCTATCCATGAACAGGGTATATTTTTCCATCTTGTAAGATCTTCTTCTATTTCTCTCTTTAGGGTTCTGTAGTTTTCATTGTGTAAGTCTTTCACATCTTTTGTTACGTTGATAACCAAATATTTTATTTTATTTTTTTTGAGGATACTCTCAATGGAGTGGTTGTCCTCATTTCCGTTTCAGAGGATTTGTTGCTGATATTCAGGAATGCTTTTGATTTATGATTGTTGATTTTATATCATGCCACTTTCCTGAATTCATTTATTATCTCTAATAGTTTCTTGTAGACCCTTTGGGTCTACTAGGTATAGAATCATGTCATCTGCAAATAGTGATAATTTAAGTTCTTCTTTTCCTATTTTTATGCCTTTAATTTCTTTCATTTGTCTAATTGCTCTGGCCAGTGTTCGAGAACTATGTTGAACAGAAATCGTGAGAGAGGGCATCCCTGTCTTGTTCCAGATTTTAGAGGGAATGCCTTCAATTTTTTCTCAATTCAGAATGATACTAGCCTGAGGCTTAGCATAGATTGCTTTTACAATATTGAGGTATGTTCCTGTTATCCCAGTTTTTCTAGAGTTTTAAACATAAAGCGATCCTGTACTTCATTGAATGCTTTTTCTGCATCTATTGGGGTGATCATATGGTTCTTATTTTTAAGTCTATTGATGTGGTGAATAACATTTATTGATTTCCGTATATTGAACCAGCCTTGTATCCCAGGAATGAATCCTACTTGATCATGTTGCACAATTTTTTAAATATGTTTTTGTATCTGATTCGCCAGAATTTTATTGAGGATTTTTGCATCTAGGTTCATTAGAGAGATTGGTCTGTACATTTGTTTCTTTGAAGGGTCTTTGTCTGGTTTAGGAATCAGGGTGATATTGGCCTCCTCTGCTGTATACCCATTCGGTCCTGGGCTTTTCTTAGTTGGTAGTCTTTGGATGGTTTCTTCTATTTTCTCAATTGATATTGGTCTGCTTAGGTTGTCTATAACCTCCTGACTCAATCTGGGCAGATCATATGACTTAAGAAATTTATTGATGCCTTCACTATCTTCTAATATAATTTCTGATTATCTTCTGTATTTCAGAAGTGTCTGTTGTGATATTGCCTTTTTCATCCCTTATGATAGTAATTTGAGTTCCCTCTCTTCTTCTCTTCATTAACATGGCTAAGAGTCTGTCGATTTTATTAATTTTTCAACTTTTAGTATTTTCAATTTTTTCAATTGTTTCTTTTGTTTCGATTTCATTAATTTCAGCTCTGATTTTAATTATTTCTTGCCTTCTACTTCTTTTTCTGTTGTTTTGCTCTTCTTTTTCTAGGATTTTGAAATGAACTATGAGATCATTTATTTGTTGTTGTTTTTTTTTCTTTTTTTAAGGAAAGAATTCCAAGCAATGAATTTTCCACTTAGAACTGCTTTCAATGTGTCCCATAGATTCTGATATGTTCTGTCTGTCTTTTTCATTTATGTCTAAGAATTTTTTTTATTTTTCTCCTTGATGTCTTCAATAACCCATTGATCATTCAGTACATATTGTTCATTCTCCAAGTGATGCATGAATTTTCCTTCCTTCTTTTATTGTTGATTTCAGTTTCATTCCATTACGATCAGATAAGATGCCTGGTATTATCTATACTCCTTTATATTGTCTAAGAGTTGTTCTGTGACATAATATATGATCTATTTTTGAGAGGTATCCATGTGCTGCTGAGAAAACAGTGTAACTGCTTGATGTTGGGTGGTATATTCTATATATGTTAATTAAGTCTAGGTTATTAATTGTGTTATTGAGTTCTATAGTTTCCTAATTCAACTTTTGTTTGGAATATCTGTCCAGTAGTGAGAGAGGTGTGTTGAAATCTCCCATGATTATTGTATGGTGGTCTACCAGACTCTTGAACTTGAGAAGAGTTTGTTTGATTAACATAGCTGAACCATTGTTTGGGGCACATATATTTATGATTGTTATGTCTTGTTGGTGTATGGTTCCCTTGAGCAATATGTAGTGTCCCTCTTTATCCCTTTTGATTAACTTTGTCTTGAAATCTATTCTATTTGATATGAGTATGGACACTTCTGCTTGTTTCCGAAGTCAATATGAGTGATATGATTTCTCCCAACCTTTCACCTTTAGTCTATATATGTCTTTTCCTATCAAATATGTCTCCTGTAGGCAGAAAATTTTTGGGTCTTCTTTCGTGATCCATTCTACTAGCCTGTGTCTCTTAATTGGTGAGTTTAAGGCATTAACATTTAGGGTTATTTTTGAAATATGGGTTGTTCTTCCAGCCATATTTGTTTATTTATGTTACTAAACATGGTTTGTTTTTCTCTTTGATTATTTTTCGCCCATTTACTGTACTACCTCCCACTGTTGTTTTTCATTGTTATTTTCCATTTCGTCTTCCTATAATATTTTGCCAAGGATCTTTTGAAGAGATGGTTTTCTAGCTGCAAATTCTTTTAACTTTTGTTTATCATGGAAGGTTTTAATTTCATCTTCCATCCTGAAGCTTAAAATCGCTGGATACACAATTCTTGGTTGGAACCCAATTTCTTTCAGTGATTGAAAAATGTTATTCCAGGATCTTCTAGCTTTCAGAGTCTGTGTTGAACGATCAGCTGTTATCCTGATTGGTTTACCCCTAAATGTAATCTGCTTCCTTTCTCTTGTAGCTTTTAAAATTCTCTCTTTATTCTGTATGTTTGGCATCTTCATTATAATATGTCTAGGTGTTTATCTCTTATGATTTTGCACATTTGGCGTCCTGTAGGCTTCTAGGATTTGGGATTCTGTCTCATTCTTCATGTCTGGAAAGTTTTCTCATATTATTTCATTGAATAGATTGCTCGATCCTGTGGTTTGGACCTGTATACCTTCCTGTATCCCAATTACTCTTTAGTTTGGTCTCTTCATGTTATCCCATATTTCTTGGATGTTCTGCTCATGGTTTCTTAACAGTCTTGCTGAGCTTTCTATGTTCTTTTCAAGTTGAAATACTTTGTCTTCATTGTCTGATGTTCTATCTTCTAAGTGATCTACTCTGCTGGTAGTATTCTCAATTGAGTTTTTAAGTTGGTTTATTGCTTCCTGCATTTCTATGATTTCTGTTTGTGTGTTTTTTATAACCTCTATCTCCCTGTATAGTTGAACTTTTGCTTCTTGGATTTGTTTATGTAATTCATTGTCAAAGTGATCTTTCATTGTCTGATTTTGCTGTCTAATGTCTCCCTGGAGACTCCAGATCATCTGAAGCAAGTATATCCTGATTCTTTATCTGACATTCCATATGCTGCAGATATTACCTCTTCTAATGTTGAGTTGACCTGCGTTGCTTGTGGTCCTTTCTTTCCTTGTCTTTCCCTACTGTTCACGTTTTTTTCGGCTTGGTGAAACTTTTGTGTTATTGAATTTTACCCCTAAATGTTTATATTGCTATTGTATTCTTGAAAAGTCTCCCTCACAGGCGTAAGCAGCGGCTCTGCCCCTCCTCCAATTGGGGCAATGTGCCTACCACACCAGCACGCCGCTGGGCCTGTTCTGCCTCTTGGTAGCTGGTCCGCCTACCTTGCACGAGCGGGCAGTTGATCTACCCCTCTGCGGGTGCTGGTCCTGTTCAGCCAGTGGGTAACAGGTCCAGCTACCTTGCAGGCACAGGCGTCGGCTCTGCCCCTCCGCGCTCCGCTGGGCCTCTTCTGTCTGTGGGTTGCAGGGCTGTCTACATTGCAGGCGTGAGTGGCATCTCTGCCCCCCCCCCAAACCGGGGCGATGTGTCTACCACGCTGGTAGGTCGCTGGGTCTGTTCTGCCTCTGGGTGAGAGGTCCACCTGCTTTGCAGGCACGGGCAGCGGCTCGGCCCCTCCCCAAACCTGGTTATGTGTCTAGCACCCTGGCGGGGCCTAGCACCTGGTCTGTCGGTGTTCGCAGGTCCACCTACTTCGCAGGCACTGGGGCCGGCTCTGCCCCTCTGAAGGCACCTGGGCCGCTTCAGCCGGTGGGTCGCAGGTTCACCTATCTTGAAGTCGCAAGGGGTGTCTCTGCCCCTCTGCGGGTGTCTAGGCCTGTTCTGCCTGTGGGTCGCATGTCCGCGTTCCTTGCAGGCATGCAGTGGCTCTGCCCAACCCCCAACCATGGTGATGTGTGTTTCACGATGGCGGGCCGCTAGGCCTGTTCTACGGGTGGCTCGCAGGTCCGCCTACCTTACAGGCGTGGTTGGCGGCTCTGCCCCTCCCTTCTCCATGTGTTTTTAAAGTTAACAAATATGAGAATTCCTGTCTCCATTTCTCTGTACCCTATTCAGCACATGCATTTTTATATTCACATTTAGAATCCTACCTGGTATCACATGTACATACTTGTGAGGTTGCTGACTTTGCAAATACAAATTGTGAGAAGGGATCACTCCTCCTAAATGCTGTTGGAACTTACAATTCAAACAATGGGTGAGCTCCCTAGTTGAACAACATTATACATAAATCGATGCTCAGAAAAATGAAGATTTTTGGATTTGTGGATGATATATAATTCATGATGTATTTCGATTGGCATATATATTGCTACTTTTTAATGTATACGTGTGTGTGTGTGTGTGTGTGTGTGTGTGCATATATATATGTATAAACTCTCCAGATTTTTCAAAATATGAAATGTATGTGTCTTATTATATACTCCCTAAATTCATTGATGTTCATGAATGTGGATTTATATTCAACTTTTCATAAGAATGTTCTCAGAAATATTAATCCACCTGAAATACATATTTGTTTCCTAATACTGAAAACTAACTTCAGTGAATGGTGCATACAAATCCTAATATTGCTATAGTAAATGACTCAGTTTAACGTCAATGCAAGTAGATTCCTATGGGACATGATATGTATTTTGACGTTCATTTTTATTCAAAACTGGTACATTAATATTTCTTCAGTTTTTGCACATAATAGAATACATATTTCATTCACAAATTCACAAATTTATAGGCATTTTTTTCACGTTCAATTACTTCCTGCTTCAGAACATATGTATTCCCCCAGGTTTCTTGACTGCTCTTTTAATGAGACTTCTTTCCAAGAACATTATTTTCAATTTCCATAATCATTTTAGAAGCAAAGCTCACACACACTTCATGATAAACCATAACAGTGATATTACCATTAGATGTATAACTGGTTGGAATGATTGTATGAATATCAATATAAGATTTCCAGTATATATTCAGATATCAATTCAATCCATTATTTAAATTTGGAACCAGTTATATTATTTATTCACAGTATGGTCTATTCATGCATTATATTTATATTCATATAACACAGAGTATACCTATTTGTACCCACAATACTAAATTATATGTCTTCAAAATATTGCTCCCAGAAATGGTGGAAGAAATACTCATTTCACCTGATCTATATATACATTAATCACAGTAATATTGTGGAAACAAAAAGCAAGGTCACACTTATGATTGTACCAAATCCTAAATGGAAATTGAGCATGGATTAAAAAAAAAGCCATGGCCAGGTTGCCTAATGCTCTCAAAAGTGAATCCTATTGGTGACTACATATTTGTTTCTTCCTGAAATTACATATTCAACCTCAACCCTGTTGAAAATGTCTAATCCTATCACTCACTTTATACTTTGCCTGATTTCCTAATGTCTCTATTGAAATCTGATTTCCTGTATTTTTTCCCCAGTTCATCATTATGACTGACTCTTCACATGTGCTGACATTTACTTTCACTCTCTACCCAAAACCCTATTGCTAAAGATCTTTTGGTCCAAATGCTATACACACTCTTCATTCTAAATCTACCGAATATCTTCCTAATCCACCAACTATCCCTTTTGGACTGGATTTTCTCTTCGACATTCAATCATCCAAAAGACAAGGTCCTATGCCATTGTATATCAATTAATCTGAGACACCTGTGCAGAACATAATTCAAATCTAAGAATCCCAATAGTGGGGCCAATTCCTTTCTGTGCTTCAAAAATTACCTAGATTTCTTTTTTCATACTTATATTTCACCTATATATCCTTGAAAATATCGCAAAATTCCAATACCATTATTCATCCAAGAGAATGATTCCTAACCCAAATGGAAGCTGTTATTAACCTTAACCATACAATGTTTCCTCAATCTAACTTTACAGAAGAGGAGGGACAGAATTAGTCTTCCAATACAGGAGTGTAGGGGATCTTCCACCTGCTGAGAACCTCAAAGTTCCATGCAGAAATGATCCCTGGAGAAGATGTAGGCAGCTATGAAAGACCTGAGAGAGCAAAAGTCATCTTCCATGGCAAACAACCCGGTCAGGATGAAGGGAAGTATCAGAATAAGCCTCACTCTTCTTAATGTAGAGAAGATGGACCAAACCAGTCCAGTGTAGACAGCTGTTCCCGGCTGCCTATGGTTGATATACAATCCTCAGTTGTGAACGTATCACAGGAAATAGGGGCAGCCTCCATCTCATGGGAACCTTGGAAGCAAATTTTAGGACAAAGTGGTTTCCAAAGCAGTGAAATCATTCAGTTCACAAAGGAGGTGACCTTCCTCACTTCTTTGGTGATAGAACTCTCTCAACTTGGGATCCAGGAAGCCAGGTTACCAGAGGCAGTCCCAGTACCATTCCCAGTGGGCTCACTTATTTGGATTTACCAAGAACAGAGTCAGTCTTTCTTGGTACCTACTGATGTGAGAATGGCCAAATTTCAGGAGAGCTCAGAAGAGGGGCCTTTCCTGAGAAAGCAGGAAGTTGCTCACAGCTGGCTCCTGACCACTTCACAGATTTGGCCAAAAAGACCAGATCTGAGACAGGACAGAACATTTCAGGGAACATAATAAGGCCCACAAGTCAGAGGACACTCCGGATAGTCACAGACCTCTTTGGGGGAAGGAGGTGCCTTTGTGGGTGTGGGTGTGAGTTTGTGGTTTTGTCTCATTTTCTGAGAATAGGTAAAAAAGGCGGTTTGTTTGGTTTGGAGTGGACTGTTCCTAGTAAGTCGTTTCACAAAGTGAGTGTTTCTATGTCTGTGTATCCCACTGTGTCTGTGGTTGTAGACATTTGAAAAGAGAATTCATCAATGGATGTGTCCTGTTTAGTAGAAACCTACCCAGCATTCATTCTGCCCAATTGATGAATGGACTGTGGCTTCCCTTATGGATGGGCAACACCTACTAATTTCCTAAGTTCCTGTTTTCTTCCTGATTCTGGCCACTCTCCAGAATAGGCTCATG
This sequence comes from Callospermophilus lateralis, assembly GCF_048772815.1. Lineage (NCBI taxonomy): Eukaryota > Metazoa > Chordata > Mammalia > Rodentia > Sciuridae > Callospermophilus > Callospermophilus lateralis. The sequence goes on from NW_027516813.1 coordinate 59,655, forward strand.
GTTTTGTGTCCAAGATATGTACCACCTCCAAGCTCTGTGACAAGGCCATGTAATGGATAGCTAAAGGGAATGGCTAGCATCTCAAAAAACTCAGATATCAGTGTGACCAGGAAAGCCTCAGTGGAGAAACACTGCTTTGGGTTTTTTGCTAACCAATTCTTCTCTTCCCCTGAATGTGAGGAAGGTCTTGGCCTCAAGACACCGCTTTGTGAAGCCTGAAGAAAACAGTTTTAAAATGGAAATAAATGGGCATCACCTGTGGCTCTTTGTTAATTTCTTTGGAAATGGATGTGTCGGAATCAGTCTCTTGGCCCTGTGTGAGGCTGTGGCTTAGGTTCTCAGCACCTGATGCATCTAAAGAATGATCCCATGTGTGCATCCAAAACCAAAATGGGAAAAAGATCAGTAATTGTTGATGAAGTCTCTCGCCTTCCTCTCTTAGGTTCCTGACCACCATCAAGTTAGAATAGAGATCCTTTGAATCAAATGAGTTCTTCTAAGCCCTGCAAAGGCTATCCCATACATGCTTGTGTTTTCTCATGACTCCAAATCACATGAAGAATCTATACCTGACAGTCAGTAGGCCTCAAATTGGAGAAGCAGAGCAGTATTAAAGGAAGGCATTTTTGATCCCTTGTGGTTCACAGGAAGGGTGTACAGGCCACCCTGCCTTTAGGAAAATGACGGGCAAGCGAGGTTATTTGGACTCTGTGTTGGGCTGCGCCCCTCATGGAAACATCCAGCCAGAGGTTATGAGGAGTGTCTATATGGAAGAAGATGAGGGCCATGTGGGAGTGTTTTGGTTTTAATTGTGGTTATTTGTGTGGAAGTTGGAAGCGATGACTGGGTCCACCTGGGCTTGAACTCTGGTGTGATACCCTATAGAGACTGAGTCCTGGAACTGACCTCAGAGAAGTATTGCCATGAATTGTGTTGGGATATTAGGAGGCCACGCATGAGAGTCACCATTGGAAACTGAGATCTATTCCCAGTGTGGCTTTCCACAGAGCACTGGGAATCTCAGCCAAGGTATCACATAATTTTATTCTGAAACACTTGGCAGCAATAGTTGAGAGTCAAAACACAAATGCACTTCACATTGTAGACCTCAATTGGCCTGGCTTCATGTGGCCTTTTGGCCACTCTTTGGGAAGTCTTGGCAGTGAGAGTTCTCCAGATCTTTCTTTGAAATGAGCTTCTTCACCATTTAATGGTTACCGAATTAAATGAAACACTCAGTGCCTCCAACTTCAACCTTGAAAGATGGGCTCGATAAATACCATGAAATTTTTGAAATTCCCATATCCAGGAGGCACTGGAGAACCATTGGATATCCTGTTGGTGATCATGAGTGTACCAGACAGTGCCTTGATTGGCTGGGTTTCACAAAAATGATGTAGAACAGAGATTCCAGTAAGTTGGAGCCTGCTGAATAGTGGGCCTAGAGCAAAGGTGGGCATGTGTGAGATAAAACATCTGTGGTGCTTCCATGTGGATTTCCCAATGGCTTCCAAATGGCTTGTGACTGACATGGTGCAGCCAGCAGACCCTTATATGTAAATGATTCTTGTTATATGGGTAAGTTTCAGGGCAATGTTCAGAATCAGGTTCCTATGGTCAAGGGGTCAAGCTATGTTGGACAGAAGCCTGGTTTGTGCATTCTCCTGCAGACCCTGTCCCACCACACGTGACAGAACTCCCTCCAGCACTGTGTCCCAGGTGAACTCCTTGTATTTCGTGAAGCAAATACTGAACTCCCAGTGTAGCAGCAAAAAATATCACAAAAATTGGAGGATGATCAAATGGCTTCACAGTCCACATGAGGAGACACTTAGCTCCAAGTGGCCACAGTTGACCCCGAAAGAGAGAATTCAGCAATGCTGCCTCATGATCATTGGTAAATAAGAAAGCATCTCCTCCAGGTCACATAGATGCAGACCCAGCTTTTATGGTCTCACTACAAAAAAAGCTAAAGCTCCTGACAACAACATATATTTCAAGAGCCCAACATCAGAGCCAGTTTTTCCAGAAGCCTTTAGGCTAGCAGAGCTCCATGTTTTTGGAGTGTTTACATTGTCCCTTACTTTTGGAATCTCGCCTTCTACCTGCAAGTTTGTGAACTCCTGATCATATTAAATTCCAGATATGTATTCACAGATTTTCTTACTCATCTCCTCTACATGTGTTACTTGGGACGAAGTTAAGGTCAAGGCATTGTTGTGGATGAGAGTCGGAAGATTTTTGTGTAGCACATATTTGCATACACATTGGATTCTTTTTCCAATTTTCCTTTCGAAATACTGAATCCCTGAAACTAACCCATACCCTACAAGACTCTGACAACTAATCCTAACGTAATGGAGAAAAATAACCCAAACAGAACAGAAATACAAACATATCAGAGGAGGCATGGTGTACCATTGAATTAACTTTTCCATTATATAGGGAAGGAGTTTTAAATCTAGTCAATTTTTTGTTGAAAGAGTTGTCCATGTATTTTTAAACTTATCAAATATGTGAATTCCTGTCTCCCCCATTTCTTTGTATCTTATTCAGCACATGTATTTTTATATGCACATATAGAATTGTACCTTGTATCACACATATATTCTTGTGAGGTGGCTGACTTGGCAGATACAAATTGTGAGAAAAGTTCACTCCTCCTAAAGGCTGTTGGAACTGAAAATTCAACCTATGGGTGAGCTTCCTAGTTGAACAACATTATACATAAATCCATGTTCAGTAAAATGAATATTTTGGATACGTGGATGATATATATTTCATGATGAATTTCGATTGGCATATATATTGCTAGTTTTTAATGTCTGTGTGTGTTTGTATATATATATATATATATATATATATATATATATATATATATGTATATATATATATATATATATATATATACTGTCAAGATTTTTCAAAATATGAAATATATGTGTATTTTGGCCACTCTTTGGGAAGCCTTACCTGTGAGAGTTCTCTAGAGCTTTCATTGAAATGATTTTCCTCAACATTTAATGGTTCCTGAATGAATTGAAACCCACAGTGCCTCCAACTTCATCCTTGAAAAATGGCTCTATAAATACCATGAAATTCCCCTGACCAGGTGGCACTGGAGAACCTTTGGATGTCTTGTTGCTGATCATGAGTGTACCAGACAGTGCCTTGACTGACTCGATTTCATGAAAATTGTGTAGAACAGAGATGCCAGTAAGTTGGAGAGTGCTGAGAAGTGGGCCCAGAGCTGTGGTGTGCAGGTGTATGATAAAACATCTGTGGTGGGGCCATTTGGGTCTGCCATTGACTTCCAAATGGCTTGTGGCTTACATGGTGCAGCTAGCCGACCCTTATCTGTAAAGGCATCTTGTTATATGTAAAGGTTTCAGGACAATGTTCAGAATCAGTTTGCTATGGATAATGTTGCAAGTTATGTGGGATAGAAGTCTGGTTGGTGAATTCTCCTGTAGACCCTGACCCTCCACACGTGACAGAACTCGCTCCAGCACTGTGTCCCAGTTGAACTCCTTGTATTTCATGAAGGAAAAACCAAAAGCCCAGTGCAGCAGCAAGAAACACCACGAAAATTGTAGGATGGCCAATTGGCTTCACAGTCAAGACGGGGAGACACTTACCCCTCCGTGGCCACAGTTTACTTTCAAAGGAAGATTTGAGCACTGCTGCCTCATGTTCTTTTGGAAAATAAGAAACCATGTCCTCCAGGTCAGATAAATGAAGATCCATCTTTGATGGTATCACTACAAAAGAAGCTAAAGCTCCTGACAACAACATATATTTCAAGTGCCCAACCTCAGAGGCAGTTTCTCAAGAAGTCTTTAGGCCAGCAGAGTTCCATGAATTTGGACGGTTTATCCTGTCCCTTAAGTTTGAAAACTCCTCTAAAATGCCCAAGCTTGTGAACTCCTGAGCATTTTCCATTCCAGATATGTATTCACAGATTTTCTAACTCTTGTCCTCTAATTGTGTCTTACTTGGGTGAAGGTAATGTCAAGGCATTGCTCTGAATGAGAGTGGAAAGTTTTTTTTGTAGCGCATATTTGCATACACAATGGATTCATTTTCCTTTATTTCCATTTGAATTACTGAATCCATGACACTAACGCATACCCTACTAGACTCTGACTACTAATGCTAATATGATGGAGAAAAATAACCCAAACAGAATAGAAATACAAGCAGTTCAGAAGAGGCATGGTGTATAGTTGGACTTGCCTTTTGCATGATAAAGGGTAGTTGTTAAAAATCTGGTTAATTTTTAATTGATATAGTTCTCCATGTGTTTTGAAAGGTATCAAATATGTGAATTCCTGTCTCCCTTTCTCTGTTGCCTATTCAGCACATGTATTTTTATATGCACAAATAGAATCCTACCTGGTACCACACGTACATTATTGTGAGGTGGCCTACTTGGCAGATACAAATTGTGAGAAGAGATCACTCCTCCTAAACGCTGTAGGAACTGAAAATTCAACCTATGCGTGAGCTTCCTAGTTGAACAACATTACACATAAATCCATGTTAAGTAAAATAAATATTTTTGGATCTGTGTATGATATGTATTTCATGATGAATTTTGATTGGCATATATATTGCTACTTTTTAATATCTCTGTATGTGTTTTGTGAAAAATCTGCACTCTATAGATTATTCAAAATATGAAATATATGTGTCTTATTATACACTCCTTAAATTCATTCATGTTCATGTATGAGACCACGGCTCATGCAACAGCAAAAGACATTTATTGAGGATCCAATCCAGTATGCTAGGGCTCCGTGGTCACTCAAGAAGGGAGAGCAGCCCAGATCTCCGAGCTGAGGTTGAGCAGTGCTTAAGTACACTTTTTGGGGAGGGCGAGACTTTACATATATCACAGGATCTTTTAACAAATCATCATACACTGCGGGAAAATCAAACAACAAATCCTAAACATGATTAGTTCATTCATTGGTGGGAACATGTCAGGCAGGAGGGATAGGTCAGTTCTACAGCGGGGTACAGATTCAAATTGATTAGATTAGGCCCTGCGATGCATATGTGCCAAGCCACACAGGGTCCTAGGTTATTAAACAACCAGGCGATCAGGGGGAATATTTACTGGGCAGTCCAGAAATTGTCCTACAAGTAACAGGAATTTCAGATTTTTCATGTAGCATAGGAACTTAACAATACCTGGTCCTTTACATTTTAAATCAGGCCTTGAATCTTAGAAACTTTACAGACCCGGTCTTTTACACTTTAACTTTTACACTTTAATTTCAATTTCTTTTACCCTTAAAGGTCACTCCTGGTTCACAAGAAGGGTGTCCAAGCCACCCTGACTTTAGGCAAATGAGGGGCAAGGGAGCTTATTTTGGACACTGTCTTGGGCTGTGCCCCTCATGGAAACCTCCAGCCATATGTTATGATGAGTGTCTTTATGGAAGAAGATGAGGCTCATGTAGGAGTGTTTTGGTTTTAATTGTGGTCATTTGTGTGGCGGTTGGAAGAGATGACTTGGTCCACCAGGGCTTGAACTCTGCTCTGATACTCCTTAGAGACTGAGTTCTGGAACTGACTTGAGAGAAGTATTGCCATGAATTGTTTTGGGATTATAGGAGGCCACACATGAGATTAGCCCTTGGAAACTGAGATCTAGGCCCAGGGTGGCTTTTCACCGAGCACTGGGAATCTCAGCCAGGGTAACACATGATTTTTTTACTGAAAGACTTGGAAGTCATAGTTGAGACTCAAAACACACATGTACCTCATATTGTAGACCTCAATGAGCCTGGCTTCATGTGAACTTTTGGGCACTCATTGGGAAGCCTTGCCTGTGACAGTTCTTCAGAGCTTTCATTGAAATGAGCTTACTCACCATTTAATGGTTCCTGAATGAATTGAAACCCACAGTGCCTCCAACATCATCCTTGAAAAATGGCTATACAAATACCATGAAATTTTTGAAATTTCCATGACCAGGTGGCACTGGAGAAACTTTGGATGTCCTGTTGCTGATCATGTGTGTACCAGACAGTTCCTTGACTGACTGGTTGTCATGAAAATGGTATAGAACCGAGATGTCAGTAAGTTGGAGCCTGCTGAGTATTGGGGCTAGAGCAGTGGACTATACATTTGTGAATAAATATCTGTGGTGGGACCATGTGGATCTGCCTTTGGCTTCCAAAATACTTGTGACTGATATGGTGCAGGCAGCAGACCCTTATATGTAAAGGCATCTTGTTTTATTGAGAGGTTTCAGGGCAATGTTCAGAATCTGGTTGCTATAGTCAAGGGGAAAGCTATGTGGGATAGACCCATGTTTCGAACATTCTCCTGAAGACCCTGACCAATAACACGTGTCAGAGCTCCCTCCAGAATTGTGTCCCAGTTGAACTCCTTGTATTTCATTAAGCCAATTCCAAACTCCCAGTGCAGCAGTAAGAAACACCACAAAAATGGAGGATGACCAAATGGCTTCACAGACCACACGGGGAGACACTTAACTCCCAGTGGCCACAGTTTACCAAGAAAGAATTCAGAACTGCTGCCTCATGTTCATTAGAAAATAAGGAACCTTTTCCTCCAGGTCACATAGATGCAGACCCACATTTGATGGTGTCACAATGAGGAAGCTAAATCTCCTGACAACTTCATATATTTCATGTTCCCAACCTGAGAGGCATTTTCTCAAGAAGTCTTAAGGCCAGCAGAGCTCCAAGTTTGTGGAGTGTTTAACCTCTCCCTTACTTTTGGAAACTGCTCTACCACATCCAATGTTGTGAACTCCTGAACATTTTCAGTTCCACATATGTAATCACAGGTTTTCGAACTCCTCTCCACTAATTGTGTCTTACTTGGAGTGAAGTTAATGTAAAGGAATTGTTCTGGATGAGAGTGGCAAGATTTTTGTGTAGCACATATTTGCATACACATTAGATTTATTTTCCTATTTTCATTTGAAATACTGATCCCCGACACTAACACATACCCTAATAGACTCTGACTACTAATGCTAATATGATGGATAAAAAGAAAACTAACAGAATAGAAATACAGGCCTTTAATAGGAGGCATGGTATATACTTGGAATTGCCTTCTGCTTTATCAAGGGTATGTGTTATAAATCTTGTCAAATTTTCATTGTAATATTTCTCCATGAGTTTTATATGTATATATATATATATATATATATATATATATATATATATATATATACTCTCTAGATTTTTCAACATATGAAAAACATGTGTCTTATTAAACACTATCTAAATTCATTCATATTCATGTATGTGGATATAAAATCAACTTTTCATTAGATAATTCTCAGAAACATTCAACCACCTGAAATACATATTTGTTTCCTCGTCCTGAGAACTAACTTCAGTGAATCATGCTTACAAACCCTAATATTTTTACAGTAACTGAAACAGTTTATCATCAAAGCAAGTAGATTCCTATAGGACATGATGTGTATATTGATGTTCATTTTTATTCAACACTGGGACATTAAAATTTCTTCATTTTATGCACATCGTAGGATATATATTTCCTCCACAGGTTAGCAAGTATATAGGCATTTGTTTCACTTTCAATCACTTCATGCTTCAGAACACATGTATTCCTCCATATTTCTTGACTGGTCTGTTCATGAGACTTCTATCCAAACACATTATTTTCGATTTCCTTTATCACTTTAGAAGCAAAACGGACACACACTTCATGATAAACCATCACTGTAATATCACCATTAGATGTATTACTGGTTGGAATGAATGATTATATATCAATAAAAGATTTTTTATATATTTTCTGATATCAATTCAATACATTGTTTAAAGTGTAACAAGTTATATTATTTATTCACAGTATGGTCTATTCATGAATTATCTCTATATTCATAGACACAGGGTACACCTGGTTGTACCCCCAATACTAAACTATACATATTTGAAATATTGCTCCCAGAAATGGTGGAAGAAATACTCATGTCACCTGATCTACATATGCATGTTATCACTGTAATATTCTGGACACAAAATGCAAAAGCCACACGTATGATTGTACCAAAGCCTAAAGGTAAACTGAACATGGATTACTAAAAACATCCCTGACCAGGTTGCCTAATGCTCTCAAATGTCAATACTATTGCTGGCTACATATTTGTTTCTTCCTAAGATTATATATTCAACCTCAAAACTGTTGAAAATGTTTAATTTTTTCACTCACTTGATACTTTTGCCTGATTTCCTAATGTCTCTATTGATATCTACTTTCCTACATATTTTCCGCAGTTCAGCATTGTGACTGACCCCTCACATGTGCTGACATTGACATTCACTCTGTAACGGAAACACTATTGCTAAAGATCTTTGGTCCAAATCCTATACTCGCTCTTCTTCCGAAACATATTGACTATCTTCCTGATCCTATCGACTATCCCTTTTTGAGTAGATGTTCTCTACTACATTCAATCATCCAAGGTACAAGATCCTATGCCATTGTATATCGATTTTTCTGAAACATGTATCTAGAACATAATTCAAAGCTACGTATCGCAATCAGTTGCCCAATGCATTTCTGAGCTTCAAATCTTACCTAGATTTCTGTTTTCATACTTATATTTTATCTCTATATTCCTATAAATATTGCAGTTTTCCCAATACCATTATTCATCCCGCATAATGATTCCTTACCCAAATCGAACCTGTTATTAACCCTAACCATACACTGTTGCTTCAATCTAAAATTACAAAAGAGCAGGGACAGAGTTCGCCTTACAATACAGGAATGTAGGGTATCTTCCAACTGCTGAGAACCTCAAAGTTCGATGCAGAAATAATCCCTGGAGAAGATGTCAGCAGCTATGAAGGACCTGTGAGAGCAAAAGCCATATTCAATGGCAAACAATCTAGACAGGAAAAAGGGATGTGTATGCATCAGCCTCTCTCTTTTTAATGTAGAGAAGATTGACCTAACCAGACCTGCATGGAGAGCTGTTCCCAGGTGCCTATTTTGATATACAATTGAAACTAGTCAAATTTTCAAAGGAAGTATTGGCAGCCTCTATCTAATGGAACCCTTGGAAGCAACGGTTAGGGCAAAGTTGTTGCCAAGGCAGTGACCTCTTTCAGTTCCTGAAGGAAGTGACCTACCTAACTTCCTTGGTGATGGAACATTCGGAAATTTTGATGCAAGAAGCCAGGCACCGAGAGCCAGTCCCAGTCCCTGTCCTAGTGGGCTCACTTGTTTGGATTTACCAAGTACAGATCAGACCTTCTTGGTACCTACTGATGTGAGGATGGCCAAATGTCAGTAGAGCTCTGAAGAGAAGCTTTTCCTGAGATAGCAGGTAGTGGCTAACGGTTGGCTCCTCAAAGCATCACAGAGTTGGCCAAGGAGACAAGATCTGAGACAGGAGAGGCCATTTTGTGGGGAACATAGTATGGCCCACCAGTCAGAAGACATTCCGGATAGTTACAGACCTACTTTTGGGAAGGAGGTGCCTTAGTGTGTGGGTGTGAGTTTGCGGTTTTGTCTCATGTTCTGAGAATAGGTAGGAAAGGTGGTTGGTTTGGTTTGGAGTCGACTGTTTCTAGTAAGTCTTTTGACAAGGCGACTTTCTATGTCTGTGTATCCACTGTGTCCGTGGTTTTAGACATTAGAAAAGAGAATGCATCAATGGAGGTGTCCTGTCTAGTAGAAAGCTTCCCAGCATTCATCCTGCTCAATTGATGAATGGACTGTGGTTTGCCTTATGGATCTTAAACACCTACTAACATCCTAAGTTCCTGTTTTCTTCCTGAATTCTGGCCACTCTCCAGAATAGGCTCATGATTTATTGTGCAAGATATGTACCACCTCCAAGCTCTGTGACATGTCCATGTTCTTGATAGCTGAAGGGAATGGGAACATCTCGGAAAACTCAGACATCAGTGTGAGCAGTAAAGTCTCAGTGGAGAAACCCTGCTTTGGTCCATTTGCTTAACTATGGTTCTATTGCCTTGAATGTCAGGAAGGTCTTTGCCTCAGGCCACCCTTTTGTGAAGCCTGAAGAAACAGTTTTCAAATGAAAATGAATGGGCATCTCCTGTGGCTCTTTGCTTAATTGCTTTGAAAAGGATGGTGTCTTAATCAGACACTAGGCCCTGTTTGAGGCTGTGGCTAAGATTCTCAGCTCCTGATAGATGTAAAGAAGATCCCATGTGTGCATCCAAAACCAAAATGGCAAAAAGATCAGTCATTGTAGATGAAGTCTCTTGCCTTCCTCTGATAGGTTCCGGAACTCCATCAAGTGAGAATAGGATTCCTATGGTTCAAATGAGTTATTCAAATCCTGCAGAAGTACTTGGGTTCTCTCATGATGCCAAATCACATAATGAATCTATACCTGACTGTCAGTAGGCCTCAAATTGGAGAAGCAGAGCAGCATTAACAGCAGGCCTATTTGATCACTCCTGGTTCAAAGGAAGGGTGTCCAGGCCACACTGAATTTAGACAAATGAGGGGCAAGGGTGCATATTTTGGACATTGTCTTTGGCTGCGCCCCTCATGGAAACCTCCAACTAGAGTTTATGATGAGTGTCTATACGGCTGAAGATGAGGGCCATGTGGGAATGTTTTGGTTTTAATTGTGGTCATTTGTGTGGCGGTTGGAAGAGATGACAGGGTCCACATGGTCTTGAACTCAGGTGTGATTCCTCTTAGAGACTGAGTTCTGGAACTGACCTCAGAGAAGTATTGCCATTAATTGTGTTGGCATTGTAGGAGGCCACACATGAGAGTTGCCTTTGAAACCTGAGATCTAGGCCCAGGATGGCTTTCCTCAGAGAACTGAAAATCTCAGCAAGGATATCGCATAATTTTATTCTGAAAAACTTGGCAGCCATAGTTAAGAGTCAAAAGACACATGGACCTCCCGTTGTAGACCTCCATAGGCCTTGCTTCATGTGACCTTTTGGCCAGTGTTTGGGAAGCCTTGCCTGTTAGAGTTCCTCAGAGCTTTCATTGAAATAAGCTTCCTCCCCATGTAATGGTTCCTTGAAGAATGGAAACCCCAAAGTGCCTCCAACTTCATTCTTGAAAAATGGATAGATAAATACCATGATATTTTTGAAATTCCCAATGACCATGAGGCACTGGAGAACCATTGGATGTTCTGTTGCAGACAGTGGCTTGATTGTTGTGTTACAGACAGTGCCTTGATTGACTGGGTTTCATGAAAATGGTGCAGAACAGAGATGCCAGTAAGTTGGAGCCTGCTGAGTAGTGGGCCTAGAGCAGTGGTGGGCAGGTGTGTGATAATACAACTGTGGTGTCGCCATGTGGATCTGCCATTGGCTTCCAAATAGCTTGTGACTGACTTGGTACAGCCAGCAGACCATTATATGAAAAGGCATCTTGTTATATGTAGAGGTTTCAGGGCAATGTTCACAATCAAGTTGCTATGGTCAAGGGGGCAAGTTATGTGGGATAGAACCCTGGTTGGTGAATTCTCCTGCACACCCTGACCCAACACACGTGACAGAACTCCCTCCAGCCCTATATCCTAGTTGAACTCCTTGTATTTCATGAAGCAAATACCAACCTCCCATTGCAGCATCAAGAAACACCACAACCTCGCCAGCACTTGTTGTTGTTTGATTTCATAATGACTGCCAATCTTACTGGAGTGAGAAAAGGGTCCTCTTGTACATTGCTGGTGGGGCTGCAAATTGGTGCGGCCAATTTGGAAAGCAGTATGGAGATTCCTGGGAAAGCTGGGAATGGAACCACCATTTGACCCAGCTATTGCCCTTCTCGGACTATTCCCTGAAGACCTTAAAAGAGCGTATTACAGGGATACTGCCACATCGATGTTCATAGCAGCACAATTTACAATAGCTAGATTGTGGAACCAACCCAGATGCCCTTCAATGCATGAATGGATTAAAAAAATGTGGCATCTATACACCATGGAGTATTACGCAGCACTAAAAAATGACAAAATCTTGGAATTTACAGGGAAATGGATGGCACTAGAGCAGATTATGCTTAGTGAAGCTAGCCAATCCCTAAAAAACAAATACCAAATGTCATCTTTGATATAATGAGAGCAACTAAGAATAAAGCAGGGAGGAAGAGCAGGAAGAAAAGATTAACATTAAACAGAGACATGAGGTGGGAGGGAAAGGGAGAGAAAAGGGGAATTGCATGGAAACGGAGGGAGACCCTCATTGTTATACTAAATTACATATAAGAGGTTGTAAGTGGAATGAGAAAATAAACAAGGTGAGAAATGAATTACAGTAGAAGGGGTAGAGAGAGAAGATGGGAGGGGAGGGGAGGGGGCATAGTAGAGGATAGGAAAGGTAGCAGAATACAACAGTTACTATTATGGTATTATGTAAAAATGTGGATGTGTAACCCATGTGATTCTGCAATCTGTACTTGGGGCAAAAAAGGGAGTTCATAACTCACTTGAAGCTAATGTATGCTAATGTATGAAATTTGATATGTCAAGAGCTTTGTAGGGTTTTGAAAACCAATAAAAAAATAAAATTAAAAAAAAAAAGAAAGAAACACCACAAAAAGGGCAGGATGACCAAATGGCTTCACAGTCCACTCAGGGAGACAATAAGCTTCCAGTGGCCACAGTTTACCAACAAAGAGAGAAATCAACACTGGTACCACATGTTCAATGGAAAATAAGAAACGATGTCCTCCAGGTCACATAGATGCAGATCCAGGTTTGATGGTCTCACCAGAAATGAAGCTAAAGCTCCAGACAACAAGATATATTTCAAGTGTCCAAACTCAGAGGCAGTTTTACAAGAAGGCTATTGGCCAGCAGAGTTCCATGTTTGTGGAGTGTTTACACAGTAACTTACTTTTGGAAACTCCTCTACCACCTCCAAGGTTGTGAACTCCTGTGCATTTTCCATTCCAGATATGTATTCACAGATTTTCTAACTCTTCTCTTCGAATTGCATCTTACATGGGGTGAAGGCAATGTCAAAGGATTTATCTGGATGACAGTGGGAAGACTTATGTGTAGGACATATTTGCATACATATTGGATTCATTTTCCAATTTTCCATTTCAAATACTTTATCTCTGACACTAAACGACACCCTACTAGTCTCTGACTACTAATCCTAATATGAGGCAGAAAAATAACCCAAACATAATAGAAATACAAGCAGTTCAGAGGAGGCATGGTGTATAGTTGGACTTGCCTTTTGCATTTTAAAGGTTAGGGGTTATAAATCTAGACAATTTTTTGTTGCAATAGTTGTCCATGTGGTTTTAAAGATAACAAATATGTGAATTCTTGTCTCTCTTTCTCTGTAGCCTACTCAGCAAATATATTTTTATATACACATAGAGAATCCTACCTGGTACTACACGTACATTCTTGTGAGGTGGCTAACTTGGCAGATACAAATTGAGAGAAAAGATCACTCCTTCTAAATGTCGTTGGAACTGAAAATTCAACCAATGGGTGAGCTTCCTAGTTGAACAAAATTATACACAAATCCATGTTCAGTACAATGAATATTTTTGGATCTGTGGATGATATATATTTCATGGTAAATTTTGATTGGCATATATTGCTATTTTTAATGTTTCTGGGTGTGTATGTGTGTGTGTCTGTGTGTGTGTATATATATATACACTCTCTCCTTCTATTTTTCAAAATATGAAATATATGTGTCTTATATACACTCCCTAATTTTATTCATGTTCATGAATGTGGATTTATAATCAACTTTTCACAAGATTATTCTCAAAAAATTTCATCCACCTGAAATACATATTTGTTTCCTAGTACTGAAAACTAACTTCAGTGAATGGTGCATACAAATCCTAATATTTCTATAGTAACTGACACAGTTTATCATCAATGCAAGTAGATGCCTATGGGACATGATGTGTTTATCGATGTTCATTTTTATTCAACACTGGGACATTACAATTTCTTCAGTTTATGCACATCATAGGATATATATTTCCTCCACAGGTTAGCAAATTTATAGGCATTTGTTTCACTTTCAATCACTTCCTGCTTTAGAACACATGGATTCCTCCATGTTTCTTGACTGATCTTTTCATGAGATTTCTTTCCAAACACATTATTTTCGAATTCCTTTATCACTTTTGAAGCAAAACGGACACACACTGCATGATAAATCATAACTATAATATCACTATTAGATGTATAACTGGTTGGAATGAATGATTTTATATTAATATAAGATTTCTTATATATTTTCAGATATCAATTCAATACATTTTGTAAAGTGGAACCAGTTATATTATCTATTCACAGTATGGTCTATTCATGCATTATCTCTATATTCATAGACACAGGTTACACCTCTTTGTACCCCCAATACTAATTTATACATCTTCAAAATATTGCTCCCAGAAATGGTGGAAGAAATACTCATGTCACCTGATCTACATATGCATGTTATCACAGTAGTATTCTGGACACAAAATGCAAAAGTCACACGTATGACTGTAACAAAGCCTAAACGGAAACTGAACATGGATTACTAAAAACATCCATGTCCAGGTTGCCTAATGCTCTCAAATGATCATCCTGTTGGTGACTACATATTTGTTTCTTCCTAAGATTATATATTCAACCTCAATACCATTGAAAATGTCTAATTTTTTCACTCACTTTGTACTTTGCCTGATTTCCTAATGTCTCTATTGATATCTACTTTCCTACATATTTTCTCCAGTTCAACATTGTGACTGACCCTTCACATGTGCTGACATTGACATTCACTCTCTAACCGAAACCCTATTGCTTATGAACTTTGGTCCAAATCCTATACTCACTCTTCTTCCGAAACATACTGACTATGTTCCTGATCCTATCGACTATCCCTTTTTGAGTAGATGTTCTCTACTACATTCAATCATCCAAGGTACAAGATCCTATGCCATTGTATATCGATTTTTCTGAAACATGTATCTAGAACGTAATTCAAAGCTACGTATCGCAATCAGTTGCCCAATGCATTTCTGAGCTTCAAATCTTACCTAGATTTCTGTTTTCATACTTATATTTCATCTCTATATTCATATAAATATTGCAGGTTCCCAATACCATTATTCATCCCGCATAATGATTCCTTACCCAAATCGAACCTGTTATTAACCCTAACCATACACTGTTGCTTCAATCTAAAATTACAAAAGAGCAGGGACAGAGTTCGCCTTACAATACAGGAATGTAGGGTATCTTCCAACTGCTGAGAACCTCAAAGTTCGATGCAGAAATGATCCCTGGAGAAGATGTAGGCAGCTATGAAGGATCTGAGAGAGCAAAATCCATCTTCATGGCAAACAACCTGAACAGGACGAAGGGATGTGTATGCATCAGCCTTTCTCTTCTTAATGTAGAGAAGATGGACCTAAGCAGGCCTGCGTGGAGAGCTGTTCCCAGGTGCCAATTTTGATATACCATTGTAACAAGTCAAATTGTCACACAAAGTAGGAGCAGCCTCCATCTCATGGAACCCTTGGAAGCAACGGTTAGGACAAAGTTGTTGCCAAGGCAGTGACCTCATTCAGTTCCTGAAGGAAGTGTCCTAGCTAACTTCCTTGGTGATGGAACTCTCTGAAATTGTGATGCAAGAAGCCAGGCACCGAGAGCCAGTCCCAGTCCCAGTCCCAGTGGGCTCACTTGTTTGTATTAACCAAGTACAGATTCAGACTTTCTTGGTACCTACTGATTTGAGGATGGCCAAATGCCAATTGAGCTCTGAAGAGAGGCCTTTCCTGAGATAGCAGGTAGTGGCTAACTGCAGGCTCCTCAAAGCATCACAGAGTTGGCCAAGGAGACAAAATCTTAGAGAGGAAAGGCCATTTCGAGAGGAACATAGTATGGCCCACCAGTCAGAGGACACTCCAGATAGTCACAGATCCACTTTTGGGAATGAGGTGACTTTATGTGTGTGGGTGTGAGTTTGTGGTTTTGTCTCATATTCTGCGAATAGGTAAAAAAGGTGGTTCGTTTGCTTTGGAGTCTACTGTTGATAGTAAATCTTTTGACAAGGCGAGTGTTTCTATGTCTGTGTATCCACTGTGTCCATGGTTTTAGACATTAGAAAAGAGAATGCATCAATGGAGTTGTCCTGTCTAGTAGAAAGCATCCCAGCATTCATCGTTCATAAGTGATGAATAGACTGTGGCTTGTCTTATGGATAGGAAACAACTACTAACTTCCTAAGTTCCGGTTTTCTTCCTGAATTCTGGCCACTCTCCAGAATGAGCTCATGATTTATTGTCCAAGATATGTACAACCTCCATGCTCTGTGACATGGCCATGTTCTTGATAGCTGAAGGGAATGGGAACATCTCAGATATTAGTGTGACCAGTAAAGTCTCATTGGATAAACCTTGCTTTGGGCCATTTGCTTACCTATGGTTCTGTTGCCTTGAATGTCAGGAAGGTCTTTGTTTCAGGCCACCCCTTTTTGAAGCCTGAAGAAACAGTTTTCAAATGGAAATGAATGGGCATCACCTGTGGCTCTTTGCTTAATTTCTTTGGAAAGGGATGTGTCTTAATCAGACACTAGGCCCTGGTTGAGGCTGTGGCTAAGATTCTCAGCTCCTGATAAATCTAAAGAAGATCCCATGTGTGCATCCAAAACCAAAATGGCAAAAGGATCAGTCATTGTGGATGAAGTCTCTTGCCTTCCTCTGTTAGGTTCCTGACGTCCATCAAGTGAGAATAGGATTCCTATAGGTCAAATGAGTTATTCAAAGTCCTGCATAAGTGCTTGGTTTCTCTCATGATGCCAAATCACATAAGCAATCTACACCTGACAGTCAGTAGGCCTCAAATTGGAGAAGCAGAGCAGTATTAACGGCACGCCTATTTGATCACTCTTGGTTCACAGAAAGGGTTTCCAGACCACCCTAAATTTAGACAAATGAGGGGCAATGGTGGATATTTTGGACACTGTCTTGGGCTGCATCCCTCATGGAAACCTCCAGCCAGAGTTTATGATGAGTGCCTATATGGATGAAGATGAGGGCCATGTGGGAATGTTTTGGTTTTAATTGTGGTCATTTGTGTGGCGGTTGGAAGAGATGACAGGGTCCACATGGGCTTGAACTCTGGTGTGATTCTCCTTGGAGACTGAGTTCTGGAACTGACCTCAGAGAAGTATTGCCATTAATTGTGTTGGCATTGTAGGAGGCCACACATGAGAGTTGCCCTTGAAACCTGAGATCTAGGCCCAGGATGGCTTTCCACAGAGAGCTGAAAATCTCAGCAAGGATATCACATGATTTTATTCTGAAAAACTTGGCAGCCATAGTTAGAGTCAAAAGACACATGGACCTCACGTTGTAGACCTCAATGGGCCTGGCTTCATGTGACCTTTTGGCCAGTGTTTGGGAAGCCTTGCCTGTTAGAGTTCCTCAGAGCTTTCATTGAAATGAGCTTCCTCCCCATGTAATGGTTCCTGGATGAATGGAAACCCCAAAGTGCCTCCAACTTCATTCTTGAAAAATGGAAAGATAAACACCATGAAATTTTTGAAATTCCCAATGACCAGATGGCACTGGAGAACCATTGGATGTCCTGTTGCTGATCATGAGTGTAACAGACAGTGCCTTGATTGACTGGGTTTCATGAAAATGGTGTAGAACAGAGATGCCAGTAAGTTGGAGCCTGCTGAGTAGTGGGCCTAGAGCAGTGGTAGGCAGGTGTGTGATAATACATCTGTGATGTGGCCATGTGGATCTGCCATTGGCGTCCAAATGGCTTGTGACTGACTTGATGCAGCCAGGAGACCATTATATGAAAAGGCATCTTGTTATATGCAGAGTTTTCAGGGCAATGTTCAGAATTAGGTTGCTATGGTCAAGGCGGCAAGCAATGTGGGATAGAAGCCCAGTTGGTGCATTCTCCTGCAGAGCCTGACCCACCACACGTTACAAGACTCCCTCATGCACTGTGTCCCAGTTGAACTCCTTGTATGTCATGAATCAAATGCCAAACTCCCAGTGCAGCAGCAAAAAACACCACGAAAAGTGGAGGATGACCAAATGGCTTCAAAGTCCACACGGGGCGTCACTTTGCCCGAAGAGGCCACAGTTTACCTACAAAGAGACTTCAGCACTGCTGCCTCATGTTCATCGGAAAATAAGAAACCATGTCCTCCAGGTCACATAGATACTGACCCAGGTTTGATGGTCTCACTTCAAAGGAAGCTAAAGCTCCTGACAACAACATATATTTCAAATGCCCAAACTCAGAGGCAGTTTCTCAAGAAGTCTTAAGGCCAGCATAGCTCCATGATTGTGGAGTGTTTACACTGTCCCTTACTTTTGGAAACTCCTCTACCACCTCCAAGGTTGTGAACTCCTGAGCATTTTCCATTCCACATATGTATTCACAGATTTTCTAACTCTTCTTTTCTAATTGTGTTTTACCTGGGGCGAAGATAATTTCAAGGCATTTTTCT
This sequence comes from Callospermophilus lateralis, assembly GCF_048772815.1. Classification (NCBI taxonomy): domain Eukaryota; kingdom Metazoa; phylum Chordata; class Mammalia; order Rodentia; family Sciuridae; genus Callospermophilus; species Callospermophilus lateralis. The sequence continues at coordinate 78,137 of NW_027516813.1, forward strand.
GGATGAGAGTGGGAATATTTTTTGTGGCACATATTTGCATACACATTGGATTTATTTTCCTATTTTCCATTTGAAATACTGAATCCGTGACACTAACCCATACCCTACTTGTCTCTGACTACTAATCCTAATAAGATGTAGAAAAATAACCCAAACAGAATATAAATACAAGCAGTTCAGAGGAGGCATGGTGTATAGTTGGACATGGCTTTTGCATGACAAAATGTAGGTGCTATAAATCTAGTCGATTTAAATTGAAATAGTTCTCCATGTATTTTTAAATTTAACAAATATGTGAATTCCTCTCTCCCATTTTATGTAACCTATTGAGCACATCTATTTTTATATGCACGTATAGAATACTACCTGGTATCACACATACGTTCTTGTGAGGTGTCTGACTTGACAGATACAAATGATGAGAAGTGATCACTCCACCTAAACGCTATGGGATTTGAAAATTCATCCTATGTGTGAGCCTCCTAGTTGAACAATATTATACATAAATCAATGTTCAGTAAATTGAATATTTTTCTATCTGTGTAAGATATATATATCACGGTGAATTTCGATTGGCATATATATTGCTACTTTTTAATGTCTCTCTCTCTCTGTGTGTGTATATATACACACTCCAGATTTTTTAAAATATAAAATATATATGCCTTATTATACACTCCCTAAATTTTTTCATATTCATGTATGTGGATTTATAGTCAACATTTCAAAAGGTTATTCTCTGAAATATTCATCCACCTGAAATACATATTTGATTCCTAGTAATGAAAACTAACTTCAGTGAATGGTGCATACATATCCTAATATTTCTACAATAATTGACTCAGTTTCTCATTAATGCAAGTAGATTCATATGGGACATGATGTGTATTTTCATGTTCATTCTTATTCGCCACTGTTACATTACTATTTCTTCAGGTAATGCACATAATAGAGTATATATTTCATCCACAAGTTAGCAAAATTATGGGTATGTGTTTCACTTTCAATAATTTTCTGTTTCAGAACACATGTATTCCTCCATGTTTCTTGACTGGTGTTTTCATGAGACTTCTTACCAAACCCATTATTTTCGATTTCCATAATCCCTTTTGAAGCAAAACTCACACACCGTTCATGATAAACCATAACTCTAATATTACCATTAGATGTATAACTGGATGGAATGAATGATTGTATATCAATATAAGATTTCTTATATATTTTCAGATATCAAATCAATCCATTATTTAAAGTGGAACCAGTTATATTATTTATTCACAGTATAGTCTATTCATGCATTGTCTCTATATTCATAGACACAGGGTACACCTCATTGTAAACTCAATACTAATTTATACGTATTCAAATTATGGCTCCCAGAAATGGTGGAAGAAATATTCATGTCACCTGATCTACATATACAATTTAACCCGGTAATATTCTGGACACAAAAAGAAAAGGTCACACTTATGTTTCTACCAAAGCCTAAATGTAAAGTGAACATGGATTACTAAAAACATCCATGTCAAGGTTGCCTAATGCTCTCAAAAGTCAATCCTATTTGTGACAATATATTCGTTTCTTCCTAAGATAATATATCCAAAATCAACCCTGTTGAAAATGCCTAATTCTATCACACACTTTATACTTTGCCTGATTTCGTAATGTCTCTATTGATATCTGCTTTCCTACATATTTTCCCCAGTTCATCATTGTGATGGTTCATATGTGCTCACATTTACATTCACTCTCTAACCAAAACCCTATTGCTAAAAAACTTTTGTTCCAAATCCTATACTCACTCTCCTTCCTAAACATACCGACTATCTTCCTAATCCTACCGACTATCCCTTTTTGACTGGATGTTCTCTTCTAAATTCAATCATCCAAGTAATGTTCAGGTGAGCGTTGGAGGAAGAGACCACCAAGAGACTGTCTCATGGAACAGCAAATGGTTTATTGGGGGTCCAGCATGCTGGGGCTCAGAGCTCCCTTGAATCGAGCAGAGAGCCCTGAGGACATCTTAAGCAGAGCTTATGTGTTTTCCTTGTAGAGGGCAGGTAGGGAAGTTTATTGATGGGTCAGGGCGAGTGGGCAGTTTGCATGCAACCGGGAGAGGGAGTACATTATATATTTTGGAAGTTGGAGACAGCACATTCTGGGAACAAGATTAGCAAACAGTTCTCAAGATTTCAACAGTGTTTTGTTAAGCATACAGAAAAAGAGGAAGTGACAAGTACCATTTTATTAACCTTTCATTCCCCACGTCTTCTTCTGGCTACTTTTAATCATAAAAGTGATCATTGGAGTGGTGTCACATTCTATGTCTGCTAGTGGGGTATTACCATAAGTTTAACTTGTCTAATTTGAGCTTGGAGAAATGAAAATACATGGTTGAGCAAACAGGGTTTTATAGTTAGCAAGAATGTGAGTATTATTATTGGACTGGCCAAGGTTGATAAACGTATAGTTAACTAGGGGGACTGTGTGAACCAAGACTCAAACCACCCTTTTTGGGCCTCTCTCTTTCGTTGACACTCTTCAAGGCATCCTTTTATTTTACTCATAAATTTTTTACAACTCCAGTATTGTTGCCATAAAAATAACATTCTTCCCTCAATGCAGCACAAAGGCACCATTCTCTCATGAAGAGGAGGTCCAACCCTCGATTGTTGTATGAAACAACATCAGAGAGAGAGGTTAAAGATTCCCACAAAGCTGTGATGGAGGTTTCTAATATCTTTAAGTTTTGGTCTATTGCTGCTTCTAATTGGGTATTTTGCTGTGTACCATGGACCAAGGCAGTGGTTCCTGTGACCTCCCCTGCAGCAACTCGTATTCCTAATAGGATGGCTGAAGTGAGGGATATATGTTCCCTGTGGAACCGGCTTGTATGCCCCCCTGTTTGATCTTCAAATGAACCTGCATCATGATAGAGCACTCTGGGTAACCTCTGCACCATTACACATTTAATCACCACTGTTGACCATTTAATGAAAACATAAAAATGTTTAAGTATATAGAATTATACTGTTTTAGGAACAGTCAAGACAAGGCACCTAAGATAGCACAAAAGCTAGGGAAAGAGTCCTATTTGGTTGCAAACGGATTCAGAGGGCATTGCTTCTGTTGTAATCAATTAATCCCATGAACCCCAAGTTTAGGAAGTTTCAGAATTTTGTACCCAACATGTAAGGGAATGTGCTCAGAAGTTCACAGTCAGCAGAAATTCACAAAAAGCAGTTTTTTTATGTTTTTTTTCCTCTGTTCTGAGCAAATTAACTTTTCAAGGACACCTGGGAGGGGGAGAGATATTTCATCCCTTTCTTTTTTCCGCTTGCCAGCTATTACCATGGAGCCAGTTGGTAACTTCTTTATCATAGAAATGTAGCCATCTCTTTGAAGCCCCAGCTCAAAGTCAGAGGCCTTGTTCACATATTTTGTGAAAAACTAGTAAGGGGGTGTCTAGCTTAAAAGTACTGATTGTTTTAGCCAGTGGCCAAGTAGAACAGGGCCACATGAAAACAGGAAGTTTGTCTACACTGAACTCTTTTATAGGGACTCTTTTGCTGAACGTCCTAAAGTCAGCCATGGTGAAGACATCTGGAGAAGATCAGTTAAGACTTTTCTGTGGGTGTGGAACAGAGGGGAAAGAGAGGGAAGGCGGGACTTAGAGCAGTTCCGAGGATCTGAGAATGAGTACGGAGAGATGTAAAAGAATAATGGGAAAGGGGTTTGGGATTTTCTAGCAACAAAAACTTGAGCAGTAGAACAGGTAGAAAAGAGGGGAAGATGGGAGTGTGTATCCAAAAAGCCTGTGAGGAACTTTAAATTCTTAGTAACCTGTTTTCAGTGATGACAAAGCAACTTTAACGACCATTTTTATTACTTCTTGGATAGGGGTCTTCTCAGCTGTTTTGAGCTTTAGGTTAGCTGGTAAAAGGACCTGGTGAAACCCCGTATGGGTGCTGACAGGAGAAGAGAGGAGTGAGTGGGTAGAGTGGTAACTAAGTACCTGCTACCTCAGCAATGGGGCAATGGTCTGAGAACCGGCGGATGTTTGGGTTGTTGATCTAGTAACGGGATGGGAGAAATCAGGTTGTTGAGGTGGGAGTGACAGCAGAGAGACTAGAGCAGAAGGCTGAGGGTGAGGATCTATTGGAGAAGCATAGTTCAGGATGTGAGCGAAGGACGGAAAAGGCCTCCACATAGGGGAATCTCTTTTCACGCCTTTGAGCCCTTCCCAAAGTTAAAAAGGTTCCACAGAATTTGAGGATCTAGAGACCCCTCTGGGGGCCATCGATTTAGGTTATCTTATTGGTAATATGGCCAATGCTGTATACTGAATTTGATTAGGAGTTTGGGTTCCATCGTGCAGCCCCTGTATGCTCACATCCCCTTGATTACAGAAGAAGTCGGCTTTTCCCACACACAGCCATGGCTGTTTGTGGCTTTGATAGTTCACCGGGCAAACATAGTAATCTAGGCTAGCCGACCTGCATCTGGCTCACGTGTCCCTACATCCATAATGTTTGTTTCCATTACATATGATACGGAAGGGATTTAATGGAATTTTAGTGGGATCCTCTTCTTCAGGGATATCTGAATAGGAAAGACATATAGCCAGCTGACAAATGTCTGGGTGGAGAGATGGCCACCAGGTCCCTAAGGGGGCTGTATGCAAGATTGATTAAACTTCTTGTCCAGTAGGATTTGTGATCAGCCATCGCTGCTGAAAGGGGTGATGAGGGTTAGAAATACTGGTGGTCAAGGGGAGAGTCTATAGCCTTATCCACACGGCGAATGTGCAATTTGAAAGGGTTACCAGTCTTTTCCAGTTTCCAGCCAATTTCAGTTTCCAGTCAATGTCTGGACAGGGCGCAGGCTTGAGATGAGAGGCATGGATCCAGGAAGTGATTCCATCTACCTTTACCACTGTAGGTGTTATAAGTAGCACCTGGAATGGTCCTTTCCAGCGGCGTTCCAGCGATGTCACCTGATGTCGTCTTACGAAGACAAAGTCTCTTACTTGATATCGATGTGGAGTCCCCTCGTCCCCAGTTTGGTAGGCAGTGGCCAGCTGTTTTCACAGGTGTCACTGAATTCTGTCAAGAGCTTTAAGTCTGTCAAGCAAGCTGGTGTGGAAGGGATTGTAAGGTCTTAGAGTTGGTGTTAGGTCCCTTACTGGAGGAGGGGCACCATAGAGAATTTCATAGGGGGTGAGGTTACACTAAAATCAGAGTGAGTATTTTCTTTATTTAACAGTGCATAAGGCAGGAGCATAGTACAATCTTTTATTCCGGTCTCTAAGCTTAATTTTGTTAAGGTCTGTTTAATGGTTTGGTTCATTCTTTCTACCTGTCCTAAACTCTGGGGTCTATAAGCACAATGTAACTTCCAATTAATCCCCAGGGTCCTGGCTAACCCCTGACTTACCTGGGCCATGAACGCCGGTCCATTATCAGACCCTATTAACTTAGGCAGGCTGTATCTTGGAAAAATATCTTCTAGGATATTCTTGACCAAAATTTGCGCTATTTCTTTTCTTTTTTTTTTCTTTTTTTTTTGTGGGGAAGGCTTCAATGCATCCTGAAAATGTATCTACAAAGACTAGGAGATTTTTAAGTCCATACCTTGCTGGCTTTATTTCAGTAATGTCCACTTCCCAGTATTGTCCTGGTTTGGTTCCTCATATGTGCTTTCATACAGGAAGCTTGGAAGGGTAAGCATTTACCAATTGATGAACCCGACAGGCTTTTGTTACCCATTCAGTTATTTTCTTCACTGTGAGTCTGTTAGTGGAAAACTCTGTTCTTGATCCTTCAGGAATGCCTGCAGTTTCTTTGAACCAAGGTGAGTGAGTTGATGTACATTTTCTACTGACATAGTTAGAGCCGTGGCTCTTGGAGTTTTCACTGAAAGATTTAGAAATTCCACTTAAGGGCCTTCAGGGTTAAAATTTATTTTGGCCCAGAGCTTGGTGAGCAGATCTCCGCCGATCAATGGGGCCAGGCATTCTGGGACTACTAGGAAGGAGTGATGGATTTTTCCTTTTCCCAGGTCCATGGTCCTCTTAGTTGTCCAAGCCCGATATTTACTTCCATTAGCCCCTTGAAATAGAGATTTTTTATTTGATAGAGGGCCCAATGTGGCCTTATGGGCTCAGTATATTGCCCCTGTATCCACTTCAAAGTTTACTGGGGTCCCCTCCACTTCAAAAGTTACTCTGAGCTCGGGGAGGGGATCTGAGCCCCGACTTTCTTAGTCATCCTCCAGAGTCAGAATGGCTGGCTGGCGTGGCTGTCGCTTTCTATGTCAATTTTGGCCCAGTGTCCTTTTTGTTTGAGTAGGCACATTGATCTGAGGCCAAGGGTGGCCTCTGTCGTGGGCCAACGTATACCTTCTTGTCTCCCTGTTTCTTAATTTTTGGCCTATTTGTTGTTGTGACCTGGACCTTAGTCAACGCCTTACTCTGCCTTTTGTTTCTTTTATCCTCCATTTGCTCCCTTCTCTTCCTCAGTTTCTCTCTTATAGTATACCTTCTCAGCTTCTCTGACTAAATCTCTCAAAGTCATATCTTGTAATCAATCTAAGCTTTGTAACTTTGTTTTAATATCCAGGGCAGTTTGCCCAATAATGGCCATCGTGACAGATGCCTTTTGATTCTCTGCCTGACGATAAAAAGGATTATAGCTCCTATATGCCTCCATAATTCTCTCTAGAAACATAGAGGGAGATTCATCAGGCCCCTGATAATCTCTCTTACCTTGGCCAAATTAGTTGGTCACTTGCGGCTGCTCGGAGACCCACTATTAGAGCCCGGCGATAAGTGGACAGATGCTCCCTACCTTCAAAGGTGTTGGGGTCCCAGTTGGGTCGGTTCAAGGGAAAGCCGGCTTTGATTATGTTGGTAAGTTGTGTCGGATGCACACCTGGTCCAAGGATTTTTTTTTAGCTTCCTGGAGAATTCCCTTTTTTTCCTCTGTCATGAAGAAAGTCCCTAGCAGTTGTTGGCTGTCATCCGAAGTAGGCTGGTGTGAAAACATCAATGACTCAACCACACCTGAGAGCCGGGTGGGGTCCTCGGAAAAAGGGGGATTGTAATTTTTTAAGTTAAATAGGTCTGAAGAGAAGAACGGCCAATACTGGTAGGCTTGAATTTTCCCCCAATGGCCATTGTCAATCATTGGTCCATAGGGTCGAAGGGGAGGCATCCCAAGAGTTCCAGGGTTTTCAATCATTCACCGCCAGCAAGTTCCTTTAGCAGGGCCAGCTTCCTCCATGGGAGGAGGTGCTGTGTGTGCTGCAGGGGAATTACCTGGAGCGCGCTGGGCCGGCTTAGCTTCCTTCAATGGAGGAGAGGCTGAGTCAGCAGCAGGGGTATCACTTCGAGGGTGTTGGGGGTTAGAGGATGAGGGCAGGGGATAAGGAGGGGGAGGAGAGTCAAGTAGACTCAAATCTGGTGACACAGGGAAAACAGAGTGTGGAGGAGGAGGAGGAGCAGAGTGTTTGTGAGTTCCTGGGGGAAGGAGTCATTGTGGGGGCAGGGGCAAGGAAAGGCTTGACCCATTGAATAGGAAATTTGCAGAGGTCCTGCTGAATTAAAATATATGCCTGTTGATCCAGATGACTATCTGGCCACGGCTGAAAGACAATATCTCTGAATTATAAATTAGTGGAAAGTAGAAAGATCCTTCTAGGGGCCATCCGACTCCAAAGGTGGGCCATTCTGAGGTACAGAGAGTCTGCCACATCCGGGGCTTTACTGAAATAAAGAGATTCTGAGCCCTTAAACGGACTTTGGTATAGTGATCAAGGGTCAGGGACAGAGGCATTGAAGTGCTCTGTGCCATAATGAGAGATACACAAACAGTGAAAGCAAGACACATGACACAGGCAAGACAAGACAATAAAGACAGGCAATGGACGTTCAACACTGAGACCATGACTGAGTAGCCGGCAAAATCCGATGGACTGGCAATACTGAATCCGAAACAAAATATCACTGAGTCAAGGAGACTATTGTTCCTCAATTTCCCGAGTCCTCTCAGGCGTCCTCCAGGGACGTGGCCTGTGGTTCTGTAACACGACTGTCAGCCACCATCAGAGAGAGCTCACACTCTTCATTGACAGCCATTTTGCCAAACCCTAACCTGAAACCTGAAACCAGAAAGAGGCGCCTTTCTTATCTGAGGGGGGTCCATTGGGGTCTCTCGTCCACCGCTGCTTGATCTCTGTGGAACCTCCATATGTAAAGGTCGGGCTAGTGTCAGAGGAAGGGACAACCAAGAGACTTTAACATGCAACAGCAAAGGATTTACTGGGGGTCCAGCATGCTGGGGCTCAGAGTTCACTTGAATAGAGCAGAGAGCCCTGAGAACAGCTTCAGCAGAGCTTATATACTTTTCTTGGAGAGGGCAGGGAGGGAAGTTTATTGATGGGTAAGGGTCAGTGGGCGGTTAGCGCTTAACCGGGTGAGGGAGTACAATCTGCAGTTTGGCAGATGGGGACAGCACATTCTGGGAACAAGATTAGCAAACAATTCTCAAGATTTCAACAGTGTTTTATTAAGCGTACAGAAACACAGGAAGTGACAAGTACCTATTTTATTAAACTTTCACTACCAACTATCCCTTTTTGACTGGATGTTCACTTCTACATTCAATCATCCAAGGTACAAGGTCCTATGTCATTGTATATGGATTTATCTGAGACAACTTTGCAGAAAGTAATTCAAAGCTAAGTAGTCCCAATCAAGGGACCAATGCCCTTCTGGGCTTCAAATCTTACTTAGATTTCTGTTTTCATACATATATTTTACCTATGTATTCTACATATATTCATATATATATATATATATATCTCATAGTATATATATTTCATCCAGAGTTTCACAAATTTATAAGATTTTTTTTTCATGTTTAATCAATTCCTTCTTCAGAACACATTTATTCCTCCAGGTCTCTTGACTGGTCTTTTCATGAGACTTCTTGCCAAACACATTATTTTTGACTTCCACAATCACTTTTGAAGCAAAACTCACACACTCTTCATGATAAATCATAACACTCATATTACCATTAGAATGTAACAGGATGGAATGAATGATTGTATAGCAATATAAGATTTTCTGTATATTTTCAGATATCAATTCAAAAAATTATTTAAAGTTGGAACCAGTTATATTATTTATTCTCAGGATGGTCTATTCATGCATTATCTCTATATCCAAAGACTCCAGGAACACCTAATTTTACACCCAACACTTATTTATACGTCTTCAAAATATTGCTCACAGAAATGGTGGAAGAAATACTCATGTCACCTGATGTCCATATACATTTTATCACAGTAATAATCTCGACAAAAAAGCAAAGGTCACACTTTGATTGTACAAAAGCCTAAATGGAAAGTGAGCATGGATTACTAAAAACATCTATGTGCAGGTTGCCTAATGCTCTCAAATGTCAATCCTATTGTTGAGTACATATTTGTTTCTTCCTTAGATTATATATTCAACAACAACCCTGTTAAAAATGCCTAATCCTATCACTGACTTTATACTTTGCCTGATTTCATAATGTCTGTATTCATATCTGCTTTCCTATATATTTTCCCCAGTTCATCATTGTGACTGACTCTTCACATATACTAACTTTTACATTCACTCTCTATCTGAAACCCAATTGCTAAAGAACTTTTGCTGCCAATCCTATACTCACCCTTCTTCCTAAACCTACCAACTATCTTTCTAATAATACCGACTATCCCTGTTTGACTGGATGTTCTCTTCAACATTCAATCATCCAAGGTACAAGGTCCTATGCCATGGTATATCGATTTATCTGACACATCTGTGCAGAACAAAATTCAAAGCTAAGTGTCCCAATCAAGGGCCTAATGCTCTTCTGGGCTTCATATCTTACCTAGATTTCGGTTTTCATACTTATATTTCACTTGTATATTCTTGTAAATATCACAGGTACCCAATAGCATTATTCATCAATCAGAATGATTCCTAAGCCAAATCGAACCTGTTATTAAGCCTTACCATACACTTTTCCCTCAATCTAACTATACAGAAGAGCAGGGACAGAGTTTGTCTTACAATACAGAAATAGAGGGGATCTTCCACCGGCAGAGAACCTCAAGGTCCATGCAGAAATGATCCCTGGAGAAGATGTATGCAGCTATTTAGGACCTGAGAGAGCAAAAGTCATCTTCCATGGCAAACAACCTGCTCAGAATGAAGGGATTTGTCTGAATCAGCCACTTTCTTCTTTATGTAGAGAAGACGGACGAAACGAGGCTTGTATGGTGAGCTGTTCCCAGGTGCCTATGGTTGATATACCATTTTAACTTGTGAAACTGTCACAGGAAGTAGAGGCAGCCTCCATCACATGAGACCCTTCGAAGCTACTGTTAAAACAAAGTGGTTGCCAAGGCAGTGTCATAATTCAGTTCCTGAAGGAAGTGAACTTACTAATTTATTGGTGATGGAGCTCTCTGAACTTGGGATCCAAGAAGCCTGTCATCCAGAGACAGTCCCAGTCACAGTCCCAGTGGGCTAACTTATTTGGATTTACCAAGAACAGAGTATATCTTTTTTGGTACCTACTGATATGAGGATGGCCAAATGCCAGGAAAGCTCTGGAGAGGGGTCTTTCATGAAAGAGCAGGTAGTGGCTCACCCCTGGCTCCTGACAACTTCACAGTGTTGGCCAAGGAGACCAGATCTGAGACAGGACAGGCCATTTTGGGGGAACAAATAATGGCCAACCAGTCAGAGGACACGCCGGATATTCACAGACCTTCTTGGGTAAAGAAGTTGCCTTTGTGGGTGTGGGTGTGTGTTTGTGGCTTTGTCACATGTTCTGAGAATTGATAGGAAAAGCAGTTTGTTTGGTTTGGAGTGGACTATTTCTAGTAAGTCATTTGACAAGGCGAGTGTTTCTAGGTCTGTGTATCCCACTGTGTCCGTGGTTGTCGACATTAGAAAAGAGAATGTATCAATGGATGTGTCCTGTCTAGTAGAAAGCTTCCCAGCATTCATTCTGCCCAATTTGTGAATGGACTGCAGTTTGACTTTTCGATTGGCAACACCTCCTATCTCCTTAAGTTTCTGTTTTCTTCCTGAATTGTGGGCAATGCCCAGAATGGGCAAATGGTTTTGTGTTCAAGATATGTACCACCACCAAACTCTGTGACATGGCCATGTACTGGATAGCTGAAGGAAATGGCGAGCATCTCAGAAAACTCAGATACCAGCGTGACCAGAAGAGTCTCAGTGGGAAACCCTGCTTTGGGCCTTTTGCTTACCTATTGTTCTGTTGCCCTGTATGTCAGGAAGGTCTTTGCCTCAGGCCACCCCTTGGTGAAGGCTGAAGCAAACAGTTTTCAAATTGTAATGAATGGGCATCACCTGTGGCTCTTTGCTTAATTGCTTTGAAATGGGATGGGTCTGAATAAGCCTCTTTGCCCTCTGTGATGCTGTGGTTAGATTTTCAGCACGTGAGGGATCTAAAGAAAAATCTCTTCTGTATCCAAAACCAAAATGGCCAAAAGAGCAGTCATTGTGGATGAAGTCTCTCGCCTTCCTCTAAGGATCCTGACCTTTATCAATTGTGAATCGGGATCTTTCGGTCAAATGAGTTCTTCAAAGCCCTGCAGAGGCTAGCCCAGAGATGCGTGGGTTTTCTCATAACTCCAATTCACATAAAGAATCTAAACCCCAGAGCCAGTAGGCCTCAAATTGGAGAATTGGAACAGTATTAACAGCAGTCCTATTTGATCACTCATGGTTAACAGGAAGGGTGTCCAGGACACCCTGACTTTAGGCAAATGAGGGGCAAGGAAGTTTATTTTGGACACTGTCTTGCACAGCGCCCCTCATGAAAACCCCCAGCCAATGGTTATTATGTGTGTCTATTGGAAGAAGATAAGGGCCATGTGGGAGTGTTTTGGTTTTAATTGTGGTCATTTGTTTGGCGTTTGGAAGAGATGACTGGGTCCACCTAGGATTGAACTCAGGTGTGATTCCCCTTAGAGACTGTGTTCTGTAACTGACCTCAGAGAAGTATTGCCATGTATTGTGTTTGGATTTTAGGAGTCCACCCATGAGAGTCGTCCTTGGAAACTGAGATCTACGCCCAGGGGGGCTTTCCACAGAGCACTGGGAATCTCATCCAAGATATGCCATGATTTTATTCTGAAAGATTGGCAGCCGTAGTTGAGAGTAAAAACACACATGGACCTCACATTGTAGACCACAATGTGACCTTTTGCCTACTCTTTGGGAAGCCTTGTATCTGAGAGTTCTCCAGAGCTTTCATTGAAATGAGCTTCCTCATCATTTAATGGTTCCTGAATGAATTGAAACCCACAGTGCCTTCAACTTCATTTATGCAATTTCAAAAACTTCATTTTTGAAATTCCATGACCAGGTGGCACTGGAGAACCTTAGGATTTCCTGTTGCTGATCATGAGGGTACCAGACAGTGCCTAGAACTGAGATGTCAGTAAGTTGGAGCTTTCTGAGTAGTAGGCCTAGAGCAGTGGTGTGCAGGTGTGTGATAAAACATCTGTGGTGGGGTCATGTGGATCTTACACTGGCTCCAAATGGCTTGTGAATGACATGGTGCAGCCAGCACACCCTTGTATATAAAGGCATATTGTTACATAGAGAGTTTTCAGGGCAATGTTCACAATCTGGTTGCTATGATCAAGGGGGCAAGCAATGTTGGATAGAAGCCTGGTTGTTGCATTCTCCTGCAGACCCTGACCCCCCACATATTACAGGACACCCTCCAGGACTGTGTCTCAGTTGAACTCCTTATATGCCTTGAAGCAAATACAAAACACCCAGTGCAGGAGCAAGAAATAACACGAACACTGGAGGATGACCAAATGGCTTTCAAGTCCACATGGGGAGACACTTAGCCCTGAGTGGTCACAGTTTAGCTACAATGAGAAAATTCAAAACTGCTGCCTCATGTTCATTGAAAAATAGGAAACCATGTCCTCCAGGTCACATAGATGCAGACTCAGCTTTGATGTTCTCACTAAAAAGGAAGCTAAAGCTCCTGACAACAACGTATATTTCAAGTGCCCAACCTCATTGTCAGTATCTCCAGAAGTCTTTAGGCCAGTAGAGTTACATGTTTGTGGAGTTTTACCCTGTCCCTAAGTTTTGGAAGCTCCTCTAAAGCCTCAAAAGTTTTAAACTTCTGAGAATTTTCCATTCCATCTATGTATTTACAGATTTTCTGACTCTTCTCCTCTAATTTTGTCTTTCTTTGGGCGAAGGTTATGTCAAGCCATTTTCTGAATTAGAGTGGGAAGTTATTTGTGTAACACATATTGCATACACATTGGATTCATTTTCCAATTTTCCATTTGAAATACTGAATCCCTGACACTAACTTATACCCTACTACACTCTGACTACTAATTCTAATATGATGCAGAAAAGTAACCAAATCAGAATTGAAATACAAGCAGTTCAGAAGAGGCATGGTGTATTCTTGAACTTGCCTTTTGCATGATAAAGGTTAGGTGTTATAAATCCAGTCTATTTTTAATTGAAATAGATATCCATGTGTTTTTAAAGTTAACAAAAATTGTGAATTCCTGTCTCCCTTTGTGTGTAGCCTATTCAGCACATGTATTTTTATATGCACATATCAAATCCCAGCTGGTATCACACCTACATTCTTGTGAGGTGGCTGACTTTGCAGATACAAATTTTGAGAAGGGATCACTCCTCGTAAATGCTGTTGGAACTGAAATTCAAACTATGGGAGAGCCTCCTAGTAGAACAACATTATACATAAATCCCTGTTAAGTAAATTGAATATGTTTGGATCTGTGAATGATGTGTATTTCATGGTGAATTTCAATTGGCATATATGTTGCTACATTTTAATATCTGTGTGTGTGTGTGTGTGTGTGTGTGTATACACACACACTCTACAGATTTTTCAAAATATGAAATATATATGTCTTATTTGCACTCCCTAAATTCATTCATGTTCAAGTATGTGGATTTATAATCAACTTTTCACCAGATTATTGTCAGAAATATTCATCCACCTGAAATACATATTTGTTTCCTAGTACTGAAAACTACCTTCAGTGAATGGTGCATACAACTCCTGTTCATAGCTGCAGCCTAAGGGGCCCAGCAAACTTCCAGCTGCCTGCAAACTTTCAGCTGCTGGCTGATGATTGGCTCACAGTGGCCCCAGCAACATCTAGCTGATTGGCTCCTCTGCGGTGATGCTCATTGGGCTGCTTCCCTGCCTTTTCAGATCACAGAGCTGCTCATTGGGGGACTTTTTTGACTCCGCACGTGACCCAGCCAATCGGCCTCAAGAGCAGGAGGATTGTGGGAAGTGGAGAGAGGCTTGTGTGGGAGGAAAAGGCTTGTGGGAAGCCGGTGGTGACAGTTGGGGCTCTGAGGGTTTTTCCTGAGAGGCTCTTTTGCTTGGCGTGTGTGGTTCTAAAAATAAAGTTGCTTTCTTTTGAAAAGTGGCTCCTGATTGTGCCCAGCCAGACTGCAGCATTTGGTGGCTAGCATGGGGAGCGACTGAGGGTAACTGATAAGGTAAACTGCTCGCCCCTGAGGGCAGGACAAGAGGATGGGTAGCCATTTTAAGATTCCTCTTTTGTTTTGCTTCACATTTGCTTTAAATTGCCTGTCCCTGGAGATGAGTGAGACGGAAGAAAAACCGCTCACATCTGAGGAAAAACTATTTGTGTCTGAGGAACAGATAGAGAGAAAGGCTATAATGATATTTTGTTTTTCCATTTTTATTTCATTCTATCTCTGTTTTGTTTGGTGTTATCTTGTTGGGTTGTATTATTGTAGAAATATGGCATCATAAATTAGAAAAAAAACAAACTGAAAAAGTGTTAAGTAAATTGTTAGAGGAAGGAGGCATCCCAGTAAAATTAAGAGCAGTCAGGGCATACGTTGATAGAATACAAAAATGTAGCCCATGGCTTTTTAAGGAGGAGTTGTTAAATATATCACAATGGAACCATCATGGTGAAGATTTAAAAAGAATAGAAAAGAAAAGCCCAGGGACTCTGCCAGTTGGCACATTGCCATTGTGGACTTTCGTATCTTGTTTGTTTAGTCAAAAGCCTTCAGTTCAGACAATCGTAGAGGAAGGAGAAGACCTATTGATTCAAGTAAAAGAGAAGGTCTCTCAAGTTAGTCAGACAGAGGAAAAAATTCAAGTAAAAGAGAAGGTCTCTCGAACCAGTCAGACAGAGGAAAAAAATCATGTAAAAGAGAAGGCCTCTCAAGCTAGTCAGACAGAGAAAGAAAGTGTAAAACAGTAAAAGCCATCAGGGGGAAATTTACAACAGGAGACTACTACTAACACCTTTCTATCACCAGAGGGTGTAAGTGTCCAACCAACAGAACCACCTCTACAGGAGACTGCTACTAATACTTTTCTATCACCAGAGGACGTAAGTGTCCAACTAACAAGGCCACCTCCATATGCTGGGAAGCCCCCAACCCCCACAGTTGATAGTTGGGATCCTGAGACAAGATCTCAAATATTAACATGCCCTATATTTGAGGTAGGAGGGCAGCGAGTTTACCATGCTTTAAATTTCAAAACAGTGAAGCAGATAAAAGAGGCTGTAACAACCTATGGTCCTCAAGCACCCTTCACTGTAAGCATGGTCGAAACCATTAACAACTTGAACATGAAGCCAGCGGATTGCGCTAATATGTGTAAAGTTGTGCTAAATGGAGGACAATACCTGTTATGGAAGGTTGACAATGAGGAATTTTGCAAGGAGACGGCTATGCGAAATGCAGCAGCTGGTTATCCTCAGAGAAATCTAGATATGTTGTTAGGAAAGGGACCTTATGAGGATCAGCAGCAACAAATTGCGTATGATTCTGGTGTATGTGCATAAATTGCTGTAGATGCAATTAAGTCATGGAAGACTTTACAAGGACTTGGAGGTTTACAAGGTCAATTATCTAAAGTAATACAAGGAGCTAATTAACTTTATGCTGAATTTGTCGATAGGCTTATTCAAACAGGTACCAGAGGTTCTGGGAAAACAGAACAAGCAATGCTATTACTAAAAAAACTGGCTTATGAGCAAGCGAATAGTTGGTGCAGAGATATAATTAGACCATGGAAACATGAAGATTTAAACACATATATTAAATTATGTAGAGACATTAATGAACAAGAGCAAGTCGTGGCAACTGCAGTAAAACAGGCTTTAGATGCCAGAGACATTAATGAAGAAGGGCAAATTGTGGCAGCTGCACTAAAACAGGCATTAGATGCCAGGCCAAGAACATGCTACAATTGTGAACAAACAGGACATTTTAAAAGGAATTGCCCATAGGAGGAGGGTTTAACAAAATTACTTATAGATATTAAAGGTTTTTTTTTTTTTTTATTCCAATTCATCCTGAGGATAGTCCACGTTTTGCATTTACTATCCCTGCACTGAATCATGAAGGTTCTGATCAGAGATATGAATGGAAAGTACTGCCTCAAGGGATGGCTAACAGCCCAACAATGTGTCAAATTTATTTTAACAAAGTAATCAAGCCACTTAGAAATCAAAATCCTGAACTACAAATATTTCACTATATGGATGATGTATTATTAGCACACAAAGCTAAAAACACATTGCTAGAATGTTATGCCACACTTACAAACTTATTAAAAAATAATCTAGATATAGCAATAGATAAAGTACAATTAAATTTTCCAATTAATTATTTAGGTGTTCTATTATCCTCAACCATGTACCGCCACCAAAAATTCAAATACAAGTAGATCAACTCAAATCACATAACCACTTTCAAAAGTTATTAGGAGACATAAATTGGATAAGGCCTTATCTAGGTATACCAACAGGAGAGTTGGGATATTTATTTGATATCCTAAAAGGTCCATCATATCCCAATTCACGGTACATGTTAACGCCTGAAGCAAGAAAGGCATTAAAAATCATTGAAACATATATGGAAAATATGCAATTGGATAGAATTGATATAAGTTTGCCTTTATTATTTATTGTCTACCAACAAAAAATATTCCTACAGGAGTATTTTTGCAAGAAGGTCCATTATTATAGATACATTTATCTTATTCTCCTAACACTATTCTTACTAGGTACCCTGAGGTTATAGGACAATTAATACTCAAAGGAATAAAAGCAGCAAAGTGAGTGCTTGGGATTGCTCCCAATAAAATTATTACTCCACATACTCTGAATCAAATTGATGAGTTAGTTAATGAGTTAAATACTTGGGCAATAATCATGTGCAAATCTAATGTTTCATTTCATAATCACTTACCATCTAATCCTTTATTGTCTTTTTGGTCATCGCATCCTGTAATTTTTCCAAAATTGACAAGAAAAACACCTATCATGAATGCTCCAAATATATTTACTGATGGATCAAATAATGGTACAGCAGCAATAGTTACACCTGATCAAACTTTTACATTTCTAGTACCCAAACAATCAGCTCAAAATGTAGAGCTTAATGCAGTATTACGAGCTTTTGTGATGTTTAAAGATTCTGTATTTAATTTATTTTTGATAGTCAGCATATAGTTAATGCTATAGTATGCCTTGAAGATGCTGGTAGGATTTCCCATTCCTCTACTGTTTTCTCCTTGCTTTCCACTATACAAAGTATAATCTGGGACAGAAAAGATCCATTCTTTATAGGACATATCAGGGCACATACAGGATTGCCTGGAGCCATCAGTTTGGGCAATGATTTAGCAAATAAAAGTACACATGACATACATATTTTCTCTACACTAGAAGAAGCTATAAATTTTCATAAAAAGTTCCATGTCAAAGCTAATACCTTACAAAAGCCTTCTAAAATAACTAAGGAAAAAGCTAGACAAATAATAAAACAATGTCAAAATTGTGTGACCTTTTTACCACAATTTAATCTTGGAGTCAATCCTAGAGGATTGATACCTAATCATATTTGGCCGATGGACATCACACACTTGTCAGGATTTGGAAAATTAAAATATTTGTATGATACAGTTGATACTTCTTCTGGATTTTTGATGGGCACCCTTCATGCCGGAGAAAAAACTAAAGATATTATCACTCATTGCTTACAAAATTTTGCCACTGTGGGCGTTCCCAAACAGTTAAAAACAGATAATGCCCCTGGTTATACTTCTACCTCTTTTAAACAATTTTGGTCATCATTTGGCATTACTCATATAACATTAATCCCATACAATCCACAGGGACAAGGCATAGTTGAAAAAGCTCATCAAACTATTAAAAAGTACTTATTAAAGCAAAAAAGACGCAATTGGGAAAGGGTATATATTCCCCAAAGACAAACTTAAAATAACCCTTTTTATTCTAAACTTTTAAAATTTGGATTCATCAGGACTTAGTGCTGGGGAAAGGCATATGTGTCCAAAAAATGTGCATAAGCCCAAGGTTCTTTGGAAAGATATTCTAACAGGACAATGGAAAGGTCCTGACCCAGTAATTGTCTGGAGTCGGGGGTCTGTTTGTCTGTTTCCACAGGAAAAACAGTAGCCGATTTGGATTCCAGAGAGATTAACCAAGGTCCTGACCCAATGATTGTCTGGAGCCAGGGGCCTGTTTGTGTGTTTCCACAGAGAGAACAACAGCCGATTTGGATTCCAGAGAGATTAACTGAAGCGATTTCTACAGAACAAAAAGAAGATGATTTGACTCAAGTCCATATCAGCTGATATCCAAAATTCCAGTTTGGCTACCCTTACATCTAAGATAGAACCAGGATGCTTTTTTCAATATCTATTTTATTATTGCCTTTTCCCACATTTTATTTTGTTTTTTTGAGCTCATACATACCTAGTTTAATGTTTTGGTGATCAGTTCTATTTTTTGACAATAGAGTTTTTAAACATTGCAATGGAGATTTCACATGTAAAAGGTTATAAGGCCTTTACTATTAGGTTATGTGTTGTATGTATTATATTATGTGTGCACACTTGTGTTTTGTGTTATATGTTTGAATGTTCATATGTCCATATATCACATATGATGAGGGCTCATGAAAAAATTGATCCAAATATTTTTTTATTCACATTATTTAAATGGTTTAATTTAAATTGGGTAAACAGCTGTTGAGGATTGTTTTAAAATGTGAACAAAAAAGGAGGTTAACAGATCTGTTTGTTTTCTTTCACATTTCCTTTTCATTATATTTAATAATTCTCTCCAAGACAATGTAAATTGTTAAGAAAATTGTTTTCTTTCAGTGTTTTCTGGAATGTTACATAATTTTTTCTTTAGCCATTATTGCCAGAATTTCTATCTTCGTCACAGTGCTGGTGAAGTCAAAGATAAAACCAATCTACAGCTTCTGCAATAGCCATCACTGAACTGCTTGCAGAACTTGCCTGGACACATTGTGAACTCACATGTATGCTTTGTAAACTATCTGTTTGTGCAGCAACTTGTGGTAGTGTTGGGTTATATTTGCTGATGATGTCATTGGTGGTACAATTTTTTCAAAAGGAGCCGTCAATTGGCTTGGTGTATCTTCCTCCCTTCTGAGATTCCAAAAGTAAGGGACAGGGTAAACACTCCACAACCATGGAGCTCTGCTGGCCTAAAGACTTCTTGAGAATCTGCCTCTGACGTTGGGCACTTGAAATATATGATGTTGTTGGGAATTTTAGCTTTCTTTGTAGTGAGACCATCAAATCTGGGTCTGCATCTATGTGACTTGGAGGTCATGGTTTCTTATTTTCCAATGAACATGAGGCAGCAATGTTGAATTCTCTCTTTTAGGGTAAACTGTGGCCACGGGGGGCTAAGTGTATCCACATGTGGACTGTGAAGCCATTTGGGCATCCTTCACTTTTTGTGGTGTTTCTTGCTGCTGAAATGGAATTTTTGTATTTGCTTCACGAAATACAAAGAATTCAACTGTTACCCAGTGCGTGAGGGAGATCTGTCACCTGTGGTAGGTCAGGGTCTGCAGAAGAATGCATCAACCAGGCTTATATTCCACATAGCTTGCCCCCATGACCATAGCAACCCGATTCTAAACATTGCCCTGAAACCTCTCCATATAACAAGATGCCTTTACATAGAAGGGACTGCTGGCTGCACCATGTCTGTCACAAGGCATTTGGAAGCCAATTGGAGATCCACATGGCCCCACCACAGATGTTTTATCACACACCTGCCCACCACTGCTCTATGCCCACTCCTCAGCAGTCTTCAACTTCTTGGCATCTCTGTTCGGCACCATCTTCATAAAAACCAGTCAATCAAGGCACTGACTGGTATACTCATGATCATCCTCAGGATATCCAAAGATTCTCCAGTGCCACCTGGTCATGGGAATTTTAAAAATTTCATGGTATTTATCTAGCCACTTTTCAAGGAGGAAGTTGGAGGCACTGTGGGTTTCAATTTATTCTGGAACCATTAAATGGTGAGGAAGCTCATTTCAATGAAATCTCTGGAGAACCCTCACAGGAAGGTTCCCAAACAGTGGCCAAAATGTCACATGAATCCAGGCCTATTGAGGTCTACAATGTGATGTCCATGTGTGTTTTGACTCTCAATTATGGCTGCCAAATTTTTCAGAATAAAATCATGTGATATCCTGGATGAGATTCCAAGTGCTCTGGGAAAAGCCACCCTGGGCCAAGATCTCAGTTTCCAAGGGTGACTCTCATGCGTGGCCTCATAAAATCCCAACACAATTTATGCCAGTACTTCTCTGAGGTCTGTTCCAGAACTCATTCTCTAAGGGGAATCACACCAGAGTTCAAGTCCAGGTGGACCCAGGCATCTGTTCCAACTGCCACACAAATGACCACAATTTAAACCAAAACACTCCCACATGGCCCTCATCTTCGTCCATACAGACACTCATCATAACCTCTGGCTGGAGTTTTCCATGAGGGGTGCAGCACAAGACAGTGTCCAAAATAACCTCCCTTGCCCCTCATTTGCATAAAGACATGTTGGCCTGGACACCCATCTTGGGAACCAGGAATGATCAAATAGGCCTGCTGTTAATACTGCTCTGCTTCTCCAATATGAGGCCTACTGACTGTCAGGTATAGATTCTTTTTTTTTTTTTTAGAAAGAGTGAGAGAGTGAAAAGACGGGGAGAGAGAGAGAATTTTAATACTTTTCTTTTTTAGTATTTGGCGAACACAACATCTTTGTCTGTATGTGGTGCTGAGGATCGAACCCGGGCCGCACGCATGCCAGGCGAGCACGCTAGGGCGTGAGCCACATCCCCAGCACCAGGTATAGATTCTTCATGTGATTTGAATTCAGTTGAAACCCAAGCACCTATGGGCTAGTTTCTGCAGGGCTTTGAAGATCTTATTTGAACCAAAGGTTCGTATTCTTACTTGATGGAGGTCAGGAACCTTACAGAGAAAGGCGAGAGAATTCTTCCACATTGAATGCTCTTTTAGCCAATGTAGTTTATGATGCACACATGGGATCTTTCTTTAGATGCATCAGGTGCTGAGAATCTAAGCCACAGCCTCACAGAGGACCTATAGCCTGATTCAGACACATTCCTTTCCAAAGCAATTAAGCAAAGAGCCACATGTGATGCCCATTCATTTGCATTTGAAAACTGTTTTCTTTATGCTTCCCAATGGGTGGCCTGAGGCAAAGATCATCCTGACATTCAGGGCAACAGAAAAATAGGTAAGCAAAAGGCCCAAAGCAGTGTTTCTCCACTGAGACTTTTCCTGATCACAGATATCTGAGTTTTCTGGGACGCTCCCATTCCCTTCAGCTATCAAGTACATGGCCGTGTCACTGAGTTTGGAGGTGGTACATATCTTG
>NW_027516814.1:0-52823 GCF_048772815.1 Callospermophilus lateralis
AACGCTTCAACCTAGAAGAACAAAATTTGGTGAGCCAATTGGGATCTGTATACTGATCATTACCACCAAGTATCATCAAGATTGGGTGAAAAAATATTTGCTGGTATTTCGGAAACTTGTAATCTTAGAAGCCTGGCAACCACTCTTAATGAAAGTGCTTTCCACAGTCTGTGCCTAGGACTACTTGAAGAGAAAACAAACCATAGAGAGAAAACTCAGAACTCCTTTATTTTGTCAAGTTTCAAAGAGCTACTACAAACCATGCTGGATTTAGAGTTCCAAATTCATCTATCTATATATGAGAGAACAGAGTGAACCCTAAATATAAAAACTGCTACTGTCGAAGAACGCTTCAACCTAGAAGAACAAAATTTGGTGAGCCAAGTGGGATTTGTGTACTGATCATTACCACCAAGTATTATCAAGATTGGGTGAAAAAATATTGGCTGATATTTCGGAAACTCGTTATTTCGTAGAAGCTTGGCAACCCCTCTCAATGAAAGTGCTTTCCACAGTCTGTGCCTAGGGCTACTTGAAGAGGAAACAAACCATAGAGACAAAACTGAGAACTCCTTTATTTTCTCAAGTTTCAAAGAGCTACTACAAACCATGTTGAATTTAGAGTTCCAAATTCATCTACCTATATAGGAGAGAACAGAGGGAAACCTAAATATAAAAACTGCTACTGTAGACGAAAGCTTCAAACTCGAAGAACAAAATTTCGTGAGCCAAGTGGGATTTGTGTACTGATCATTACCACCAAGTATCTTCAAGATTGGGTGAAAAAATATTTGCTGGTATTTCGGAAACTCGTAATTTCTTAGAAGCTTGGCAACCCCTCTCAATGAAAGTGCTTTTCCACAGTCTGTGCCTAGGGCTTCTTGAAGAGGAAACAAACCATAGAGACAAAACTGAGAACGCCTTATTTTGTCAAGTTTCAAAGAGCTACTACAAACCATGTGGATTTAGAGTTCCAAATTCATCTATCTATATAGGAGAGAACAGAGGGAAACCTAAATATAAAAACTGCTACTGTAGACGAACGCTTCAACCTAGAAGAACAAAATTTGGTGAGCCAATTGGGATCTGTATACTGATCATTACCACCAAGTATCATCAAGATTGGGTGAAAAAATATTTGCTGGTATTTCGGAAACTTGTAATCTAAGGAAGCCTGGCAACCACTCTCAATGAAAGTGCTTTCCACAGTCTGTGCCTAGGACTACTTGAAGAGGAAACAAACCATAGAGAGAAAACTCAGAACCTCCTTTATTTTGTCAAGTTTCAAAGAGCTACTACAAACCATGTTGGATTTAGAGTTCCAAATTCATCTATCTATATATGAGAGAACAGAGTGAACCCTAAATATAAAAACTGCTACTGTCGAAGAACGCTTCAACCTAGAAGAACCAAAATTTGGTGAGCCAACTTTGATTTGTGTACTGATCATTTCCACACAAGTATTATCAACATTGGGTGAAAAAATATTGCAGATATTTCGGAAACTTGTTATTTCGTAGAAGCTTGGGCAACCCCTCTCATGAAAGTGCTTAACACAGTCTGTGCCTAGGGCTACTTGAAGAGGAAACAAACCATAGAGACAAAACTGAGAACTCCTTTATTTTGTCAAGTTTCAAAGAGCTACTACAAACCATGTTGAATTTAGAGTTCCAAATTCATCTATCTATGTAGGAGAGAACAGAGGGAAACCTAAATATAAAAACTGCTACTGTAGACGAAAGCTTCAAACTCGAAGAGCAAAATTTCGTGAGCCAAGTGGGGATTTGTGTACTGATCATTACCACCAAGTATCATCAAGATTGGGTGAAAAATTATTTCCTGGTATTTCGAAAACTCGTAATTTCTTAGAAAACTTGGCAACCACTCTCAATGAAAAGTGCTTTCCACAGTCTGTGCCTAGGGCTACTGGAAGAGGAAACAAACCATAGAGACAAAACTGAGAACTCCTTTATTTTTCAAGTTTAAAAGAGCTACTACAAACCATGTTGAATTTAGAGTTCCAAATTCATCTATCTATATAGGAGAGAACAGAGGGAAAACTAAATATAAAAAACTGCTACTGTAGACGAAAGCTTTAACCTAGAAGAACAAAATTTGGTGAGCCAAGTGGGATTTGTGTACTGATCTTTACCACCAAGTATCATCAAGATTGGGTGAAAAAATATTTGCTGGTATTTCCTAAACTCGTTAATTCTTAGAAGCTTGGCAACCCATCTCAATGAAAGTGCTTTTCCACAGTTTGTTCCTAGTGCTACTTGAAGAGGAAACAAACCATAGAGACAAAACTGAGAACTCCTTTATTTTGTCAAGTTTTCAAAGAGCTACTACAAACCATGTTGGATTTAGAGTTCCAAATTCATCTATCTATATAGGAGAGAACAGAGGAAAACCTAAATTAAAAACTGCTACTGTAGACGAACGCTTCACCTAGAAAGAACAATTTGGTGAGCCAATTGGGATCTGTATACTGATCATTACGACCAAGTATCATCAAGATTGGGTGAAAAATATTTGCTGGTATTTCGGAAACTTGTAATCTTAGAAGTCTGGCAACCACTCTCAATGAAAGTGCTTTTCCACAGTCTGTGCCTAGGGCTACTTGAAGAGGAAACAAACCATAGAGACAAAACTCTGAACTCCTTTATTTTGTCAAGTTTCAAAGAGCTACTACAAACCATGTTGGATTTAGAGTTCCAAATTCATCTACCTATATAGGAGAGAACAGAGGGAAACCTAAATATAAAAACTGCTACTGTAGACGAAAGCTTCAAACTCGAAGAACAAAATTTCCTGAGCCAAGTGGGATTTGTGTACTGATCATTACCACGAAGTATCATCAAGACTGGGTGAAAAAATATTTGCTGGTATTTCGAAAACTCGTAATTTCTTAGAAGCTTGGCAACCCCTCTCAATGAAAGTGCTTTTCCACAGTCTGTGCCTAGGGCTACTTGAAGAGGAAACAAACCATAGAGACAAATCTGAGAACTCCTTTATTTTGTCAAGTTTCAAAGAGCTACTACAAACCATTTTGGATTTAGAGTTCCAAATTCATCTATCTATATAGGAAAGAACAGAGGGAAACCTAAATATAAGAACTGCTACTGTCGACAAACGCTTCAAACTAGAAGAAAAAAATTTTGTGAGCCAAGTGGGACTTGTGTACTGATCATTACCACCAAGTATCATCAAGATTGGGTGAAAAAATATTTGCTGGTATTTCAGAAACTCGTTATTTCTTAGAAGTTTGGCAACCCCTCTAAATGAAAGTGCTTTCCACAGTCTGTGCCTAGGGCTACTTGAAGAGGAAACAAACCATAGAGACAAAACTGAGAACTCCTTTATTTTGTCAAGTTTCAAAGAGCTACTACAAACCATGTTGGATTTAGAGTTCCAAATTCATCTATCGATATAGGAGAGAACAGAGGGAAACCTAAATATAAAAACTGCTACTGTAGACGAACGCTTCAACCTAGAAGAACAAAAGTTGGTGAGCCAATTGGGATCTGTATACTGATCATTACCACCAAGTATCATCAAGATTGGGTGAAAAAATATTTGCTGGTATTTCGGAAACTTGTAATCTTAGAAGTCTGGCAACCACTCTCAATGAAAGTGCTTTTCCACAGTCTGTGCCTAGGGCTACTTGAAGAGGAAACAAACCATAGAGACAAAACTCTGAACTCCTTTATTTTGTCAAGTTTCAAAGAGCTACTACAAACCATGTTGGATTTAGAGTTCCAAATTCATCTACCTATATAGGAGAGAACAGAGGGAAACCTAAATATAAAAACTGCTACTGTAGACGAAAGCTTCAACCTAGAAGAACAAAATTTTGTGAGCCAAGTGGGACTTGTGTACTGATCATTACCACCAAGTATCATCAAGATTGGGTGAAAAAATATTTGCTGGTATTTCGGAAACTCGTTATTTCTTAGAAGTTTGGCAACCCCTCTAAATGAAATTGCTTTCCACAGTCTGTGCCTAGGGCTACTTGAAGAGGAAACAAACCATAGAGACAAAACTGAGAACTCCTTTTTTTTGTCAAGTTTAAAAGAGCTACTACAAACCATGATGAATTTAGAGTTCCAAATTCATCTATCTATATAGGAGAGAACAGAGGGAAAACTAAATATAAAAACTGCTACTGTATACGAAAGCTTTAACCTAGAAGAACAAAATTTGGTGAGCCAAGTGGGATTTGTGTACTGATCATTACCACCAAGTATCATCAAGATTGGGTGAAAAAATATTTGCTGGTATTTCCTAAACTCGTTAATTCTTAGAAGCTTGGCAACCCATCTCAATGAAAGTGCTTTTCCACAGTCTGTGCCTAGGGCTACTTGAAGAGGAAACAAACCATAGAGACAAAACTGAGAACTCCTTTATTTTGTCAAGTTTCAAAGAGCTACTACAAACCATGTTGGATTTAGAGTTCCAAATTCATCTATCTATATAGGAGAGAACAGAGGGAAACCTAAATATAAAAACTGCTACTGTAGACGAACGCTTCAACCTAGAAGAACAAAATTTGGTGAGCCAATTGGGATCTGTATACTGATCATTACCACCAAGTATCATCAAGATTGGGTGAAAAAATATTTGCTGGTATTTCGGAAACTCGTTATTTCTTAGAAGTTTGGCAACCCCTCTAAATGAAAGTGCTTTTCCACAGTCTGTGCCTAGGGCTACTTGAAGAGGAAACAAACCATAGAGACAAAACTGAGAACTCCTTTATTTTGTCAAGTTTCAAAGAGCTACTACAAACCATGTTGGATTTAGAGTTACAAATTCATCTATGTATATAGGGGAGAACAGAGGGAAACCTAAATATAAAAACTGCTACTGTAGACGAACGCTTCAACCTAGAAGAACAAAATTTGGTGAGCCAATTGGGATCTGTATACTGATCATTACCACCAAGTATCATCAAGATTGGGTGAAAAAATATTTGCTGGTATTTCGGAAACTTGTAATCTTAGAAGCCTGGCAACCACTCTTAATGAAAGTGCTTTCCACAGTCTGTGCCTAGGACTACTTGAAGAGAAAACAAACCATAGAGAGAAAACTCAGAACTCCTTTATTTTGTCAAGTTTCAAAGAGCTACTACAAACCATGCTGGATTTAGAGTTCCAAATTCATCTATCTATATATGAGAGAACAGAGTGAACCCTAAATATAAAAACTGCTACTGTCGAAGAACGCTTCAACCTAGAAGAACAAAATTTGGTGAGCCAAGTGGGATTTGTGTACTGATCATTACCACCAAGTATTATCAAGATTGGGTGAAAAAATATTGGCTGATATTTCGGAAACTCGTTATTTCGTAGAAGCTTGGCAACCCCTCTCAATGAAAGTGCTTTCCACAGTCTGTGCCTAGGGCTACTTGAAGAGGAAACAAACCATAGAGACAAAACTGAGAACTCCTTTATTTTCTCAAGTTTCAAAGAGCTACTACAAACCATGTTGAATTTAGAGTTCCAAATTCATCTACCTATATAGGAGAGAACAGAGGGAAACCTAAATATAAAAACTGCTACTGTAGACGAAAGCTTCAAACTCGAAGAACAAAATTTCGTGAGCCAAGTGGGATTTGTGTACTGATCATTACCACCAAGTATCTTCAAGATTGGGTGAAAAAATATTTGCTGGTATTTCGAAAACTCGTAATTTCTTAGAAGCTTGGCAACCCCTCTCAATGAAAGTGCTTTTCCACAGTCTGTGCCTAGGGCTTCTTGAAGAGGAAACAAACCATAGAGACAAAACTGAGAACGCCTTTATTTTGTCAAGTTTCAAAGAGCTACTACAAACCATGTTGGATTTAGAGTTCCAAATTCATCTATCTATATAGGAGAGAACAGAGGGAAACCTAAATATAAAAACTGCTACTGTAGACGAACGCTTCAACCTAGAAGAACAAAATTTGGTGAGCCAATTGGGATCTGTATACTGATCATTACCACCAAGTATCATCAAGATTGGGTGAAAAAATATTTGCTGGTATTTCGGAAACTTGTAATCTAAGAAGCCTGGCAACCACTCTCAATGAAAGTGCTTTCCACAGTCTGTGCCTAGGACTACTTGAAGAGGAAACAAACCATAGAGAGAAAACTCAGAACTCCTTTATTTTGTCAAGTTTCAAAGAGCTACTACAAACCATGTTGGATTTAGAGTTCCAAATTCATCTATCTATATATGAGAGAACAGAGTGAACCCTAAATATAAAAACTGCTACTGTCGAAGAACGCTTCAACCTAGAAGAACAAAATTTGGTGAGCCAACTGGGATTTGTGTACTGATCATTTCCACCAAGTATTATCAACATTGGGTGAAAAAATATTGGCTGATATTTCGGAAACTTGTTATTTCGTAGAAGCTTGGCAACCCCTCTCAATGAAAGTGCTTTACACAGTCTGTGCCTAGGGCTACTTGAAGAGGAAACAAACCATAGAGACAAAACTGAGAACTCCTTTATTTTGTCAAGTTTCAAAGAGCTACTACAAACCATGTTGAATTTAGAGTTCCAAATTCATCTATCTATGTAGGAGAGAACAGAGGGAAACCTAAATATAAAAACTGCTACTGTAGACGAAAGCTTCAAACTGGAAGAGCAAAATTTCGTGAGCCAAGTGGGATTTGTGTACTGATCATTACCACCAAGTATCATCAAGATTGGGTGAAAAAATATTTCCTGGTATTTCGAAAACTCGTAATTTCTTAGAAACTTGGCAACCACTCTCAATGAAAGTGCTTTCCACAGTCTGTGCCTAGGGCTACTGGAAGAGGAAACAAACCATAGAGACAAAACTGAGAACTCCTTTATTTTTCAAGTTTAAAAGAGCTACTACAAACCATGTTGAATTTAGAGTTCCAAATTCATCTATCTATATAGGAGAGAACAGAGGGAAAACTAAATATAAAAACTGCTACTGTAGACGAAAGCTTTAACCTAGAAGAACAAAATTTGGTGAGCCAAGTGGGATTTGTGTACTGATCATTACCACCAAGTATCATCAAGATTGGGTGAAAAAATATTTGCTGGTATTTCCTAAACTCGTTAATTCTTAGAAGCTTGGCAACCCATCTCAATGAAAGTGCTTTTCCACAGTTTGTTCCTAGGGCTACTTGAAGAGGAAACAAACCATAGAGACAAAACTGAGAACTCCTTTATTTTGTCAAGTTTCAAAGAGCTACTACAAACCATGTTGGATTTAGAGTTCCAAATTCATCTATCCATATAGGAGAGAACAGAGGGAAACCTAAATTTAAAAACTGCTACTGTAGACGAACGCTTCAACCTAGAAGAACAAAATTTGGTGAGCCAATTGGGATCTGTATACTGATCATTACGACCAAGTATCATCAAGATTGGGTGAAAAAATATTTGCTGGTATTTCGGAAACTTGTAATCTTAGAAGTCTGGCAACCACTCTCAATGAAAGTGCTTTTCCACAGTCTGTGCCTAGGGCTACTTGAAGAGGAAACAAACCATAGAGACAAAACTCTGAACTCCTTTATTTTGTCAAGTTTCAAAGAGCTACTACAAACCATGTTGGATTTAGAGTTCCAAATTCATCTACCTATATAGGAGAGAACAGAGGGAAACCTAAATATAAAAACTGCTACTGTAGACGAAAGCTTCAAACTCGAAGAACAAAATTTCCTGAGCCAAGTGGGATTTGTGTACTGATCATTACCACGAAGTATCATCAAGACTGGGTGAAAAAATATTTGCTGGTATTTCGAAAACTCGTAATTTCTTAGAAGCTTGGCAACCCCTCTCAATGAAAGTGCTTTTCCACAGTCTGTGCCTAGGGCTACTTGAAGAGGAAACAAACCATAGAGACAAATCTGAGAACTCCTTTATTTTGTCAAGTTTCAAAGAGCTACTACAAACCATTTTGGATTTAGAGTTCCAAATTCATCTATCTATATAGGAAAGAACAGAGGGAAACCTAAATATAAGAACTGCTACTGTCGACAAACGCTTCAAACTAGAAGAAAAAAATTTTGTGAGCCAAGTGGGACTTGTGTACTGATCATTACCACCAAGTATCATCAAGATTGGGTGAAAAAATATTTGCTGGTATTTCAGAAACTCGTTATTTCTTAGAAGTTTGGCAACCCCTCTAAATGAAAGTGCTTTCCACAGTCTGTGAGTAGGACTACTTGAAGAGGAAACAAACCATAGAGAGAAAACTCAGAACTCCTTTATTTTGTCAAGTTTCAAAGAGCTACTACAAACCATGTTGGATTTAGAGTTCCAAATTCATCTATCTATATATGAGAGAACAGAGTGAAACCTAAATATAAAAACTGCTACTGTAGACGAAAGCTTCAAACTCGAAGAACAAAATTTCGTGAGCCAAGTGGGATTTGTGTACTGATCATTACCACCAAGTATCATCAAGATTGGGTGAAAAAATATTTGCTGATATTTCGAAAACTCGTAATTTCTTAGAAGCTTGGCAACCCCTCTCAATGAAAGTGCTTTTCCACAGTCTGTGCCTAGGGCTTCTTGAAGAGGAAACAAAACATAGAGACAAATCTGAGAACTCCTTTATTTTGTCAAGTTTCAAAGAGCTACTACAAACCATGTTGGATTTAGAGTTCCAAATTCATCTATCTATATAGGAGAGAACAGAGGGAAATCTAAATATAAGAACTGCTACTGTCGACGAACGCTTCAACCTAGAAGAAAAAAATTTTGTGAGCCAAGTGGGACTTGTGTAGTGATCATTACCACCAAGTATCATCAAGATTGGGTGAAAAAATATTTGCTGGTATTTCGGAAACTCGTTATTTCTTAGAAGATTGGCAACCCCTCTAAATGAAAGTGCTTTCCACAGTCTGTGCCTAGGGCTACTTGAAGAGGAAACAAACCATAGAGACAAAACTGAGAACTCCTTTATTTTGTCAAGTTTCAAAGAGCTACTACAAACCATGTTGGATTTAGAGTTCCAAATTCATCTATCTATATAGGAGAGAACAGATGGAAACCTAAATATAAAAACTGCTACTGTAGACGAACGCTTCAACCTAGAAGAACAAAATTTCGTTAGCCAATTGGGATCTGTATACTGATCATTACCACCAAGTATCATCAAGATTGGGTGAAAAAATATTTGCTGGTATTTCGGAAACTTGTAATCTTAGAAGCCTGGCAACCACTCTCAATGAAAGTGCTTTCCACAGTCTGTGCCTAGGACTACTTGAAGAGGAAACAAACCATAGAGAGAAAACTCAGAACTCCTTTATTTTTCAAGTTTCAAAGAGCTACTACAAACCATGTTGGATTTAGAGTTCCAAATTCATCTATCTATATATGAGAGAACAGAGTGAACCCTAAATATAAAAACTGCTACTGTCGAAGAACGCTTCAACCTAGAAGAACAAAATTTGGTGAGCCAACTGGGATTTGTGTACTGATCATTTCCACCAAGTATTATCAACATTGGGTGAAAAAATATTGGCTGATATTTCGGAAACTTGTTATTTCGTAGAAGCTTGGCAACCCCTCTCAATGAAAGTGCTTTACACAGTCTGTGCCTAGGGCTACTTGAAGAGGAAACAAACCATAGAGACAAAACTGAGAACTCCTTTATTTTGTCAAGTTTCAAAGAGCTACTACAAACCATGTTGAATTTAGAGTTCCAAATTCATCTATCTATGTAGGAGAGAACAGAGGGAAACCTAAATATAAAAACTGCTACTGTAGACGAAAGCTTCAACCTCGAAGAGCAAAATTTCGTGAGCCAAGTGGGATTTGTGTACTGATCATTACCACCAAGTATCATCAAGATTGGGTGAAAAAATATTTCCTGGTATTTCGAAAACTCGTAATTTCTTAGAAACTTGGCAACCCCTCTCAATGAAAGTGCTTTCCACAGTCTGTGCCTAGGGCTACTGGAAGAGGAAACAAACCATAGAGACAAAACTGAGAACTCCTTTATTTTGTCAAGTTTAAAAGAGCTACTACAAACCATGTTGAATTTAGAGTTCCAAATTCATCTATCTATATAGGAGAGAACAGAGGGAAAACTAAATATAAAAACTGCTACTGTAGACGAAAGCTTTAACCTAGAAGAACAAAATTTGGTGAGCCAAGTGGGATTTGTGTACTGATCATTACCACCAAGTATCATCAAGATTGGGTGAAAAAATATTTGCTGGTATTTCCTAAACTCGTTAATTCTTAGAAGCTTGGCAACCCATCTCAATGAAAGTGCTTTTCCACAGTTTGTTCCTAGGGCTACTTGAAGAGGAAACAAACCATAGAGACAAAACTGAGAACTCCTTTATTTTGTCAAGTTTCAAAGAGCTACTACAAACCATGTTGGATTTAGAGTTCCAAATTCATCTATCTATATAGGAGAGAACAGAGGGAAACCTAAATATAAAAACTGCTACTGTAGACGAACGCTTCAACCTAGAAGAACAAAATTTTTTGAGCCAATTGGGATCTGTATACTGATCATTACGACCAAGTATCATCAAGATTGGGTGAAAAAATATTTGCTGGTATTTCGGAAACTTGTAATCTTAGAAGTCTGGCAACCACTCTCAATTAAAGTGCTTTTCCACAGTCTGTGCCTAGGGCTACTTGAAGAGGAAACAAACCATAGAGACAAAACTCTGAACTCCTTTATTTTGTCAAGTTTCAAAGAGCTACTACAAACCATGTTGGATTTAGAGTTCCAAATTCATCTACCTATATAGGAGAGAACAGAGGGAAACCTAAATATAAAAACTGCTACTGTAGACGAAAGCTTCAAACTCGAAGAACAAAATTTCCTGAGCCAAGTGGGATTTGTGTACTGATCATTACCACGAAGTATCATCAAGACTGGGTGAAAAAATATTTGCTGGTATTTCGAAAACTCGTAATTTCTTAGAAGCTTGGCAACCCCTCTCAATGAAAGTGCTTTTCCACAGTCTGTGCCTATGGCTACTTGAAGAGGAAACAAACCATAGAGACAAATCTGAGAACTCCTTTATTTTGTCAAGTTTCAAAGAGCTACTACAAACCATTTTGGATTTAGAGTTCCAAATTCATCTATCTATATAGGAGAGAACAGAGGGAAACCTAAATATAAGAACTGCTACTGTCGACAAACGCTTCAACCTAGAAGAAAAAAATTTTGTGAGCCAAGTGGGACTTGTGTACTGATCATTACCACCAAGTATCATCAAGATTGGGTGAAAAAATATTTGCTGGTATTTCAGAAACTCGTTATTTCTTAGAAGTTTGGCAACCCCTCTAAATGAAAGTGCTTTCCACAGTCTGTGCCTAGGGCTACTTGAAGAGGAAACAAACCATAGAGACAAAACTGAGAACTCCTTTTTTTTGTCAAGTTTAAAAGAGCTACTACAAACCATGTTGAATTTAGAGTTCCAAATTCATCTATCTATATAGGAGAGAACAGAGGGAAAACTAAATATAAAAACTGCTACTGTAGACGAAAGCTTTAACCTAGAAGAACAAAATTTGGTGAGCCAAGTGGGATTTGTGTACTGATCATTACCACCAAGTATCATCAAGATTGGGTGAAAAAATATTTGCTGGTATTTCCTAAACTCGTTAATTCTTAGAAGCTTGGCAACCCATCTCAATGAAAGTGCTTTTCCACAGTCTGTGCCTAGGGCTACTTGAAGAGGAAACAAACCATAGAGACAAAACTGAGAACTCCTTTATTTTGTCAAGTTTCAAAGAGCTACTACAAACCATGTTGGATTTAGAGTTCCAAATTCATTTATCTATATAGGAGAGAACAATGGGAAACCTAAATATAAAAACTGCTACTGTAGACGAACGCTTCAACCTAGAAGAACAAAATTTGGTGAGCCAATTGGGATCTGTATACTGATCATTACCACCAAGTATCATCAAGATTGGGTGAAAAAATATTTGCTGGTATTTCGGAAACTTGTAATCTTAGAAGCCTGGCAACCACTCTCAATGAAAGTGCTTTCCACAGTCTGTGAGTAGGACTACTTGAAGAGGAAACAAACCATAGAGACAAAACTCTGAACTCCTTTATTTTGTCAAGTTTCAAAGAGCTACTACAAACCATGTTGGATTTAGAGTTCCAAATTCATCTACCTATATAGGAGAGAACAGAGGGAAACCTAAATATAAAAACTGCTACTGTAGACGAAAGCTTCAACCTAGAAGAACAAAATTTTGTGAGCCAAGTGGGACTTGTGTACTGATCATTACCACCAAGTATCATCAAGATTGGGTGAAAAAATATTTGCTGGTATTTCGGAAACTCGTTATTTCTTAGAAGTTTGGCAACCCCTCTAAATGAAATTGCTTTCCACAGTCTGTGCCTAGGGCTACTTGAAGAGGAAACAAACCATAGAGACAAAACTGAGAACTCCTTTTTTTTGTCAAGTTTAAAAGAGCTACTACAAACCATGATGAATTTAGAGTTCCAAATTCATCTATCTATATAGGAGAGAACAGAGGGAAAACTAAATATAAAAACTGCTACTGTATACGAAAGCTTTAACCTAGAAGAACAAAATTTGGTGAGCCAAGTGGGATTTGTGTACTGATCATTACCACCAAGTATCATCAAGATTGGGTGAAAAAATATTTGCTGGTATTTCCTAAACTCGTTAATTCTTAGAAGCTTGGCAACCCATCTCAATGAAAGTGCTTTTCCACAGTCTGTGCCTAGGGCTACTTGAAGAGGAAACAAACCATAGAGACAAAACTGAGAACTCCTTTATTTTGTCAAGTTTCAAAGAGCTACTACAAACCATGTTGGATTTAGAGTTCCAAATTCATCTATCTATATAGGAGAGAACAGAGGGAAACCTAAATATAAAAACTGCTACTGTAGACGAACGCTTCAACCTAGAAGAACAAAATTTGGTGAGCCAATTGGGATCTGTATACTGATCATTACCACCAAGTATCATCAAGATTGGGTGAAAAAATATTTGCTGGTATTTCGGAAACTCGTTATTTCTTAGAAGTTTGGCAACCCCTCTAAATGAAAGTGCTTTTCCACAGTCTGTGCCTAGGGCTACTTGAAGAGGAAACAAACCATAGAGACAAAACTGAGAACTCCTTTATTTTGTCAAGTTTCAAAGAGCTACTACAAACCATGTTGGATTTAGAGTTACAAATTCATCTATGTATATAGGGGAGAACAGAGGGAAACCTAAATATAAAAACTGCTACTGTAGACGAACGCTTCAACCTAGAAGAACAAAATTTGGTGAGCCAATTGGGATCTGTATACTGATCATTACCACCAAGTATCATCAAGATTGGGTGAAAAAATATTTGCTGGTATTTCGGAAACTTGTAATCTTAGAAGCCTGGCAACCACTCTTAATGAAAGTGCTTTCCACAGTCTGTGCCTAGGACTACTTGAAGAGAAAACAAACCATAGAGAGAAAACTCAGAACTCCTTTATTTTGTCAAGTTTCAAAGAGCTACTACAAACCATGCTGGATTTAGAGTTCCAAATTCATCTATCTATATATGAGAGAACAGAGTGAACCCTAAATATAAAAACTGCTACTGTCGAAGAACGCTTCAACCTAGAAGAACAAAATTTGGTGAGCCAAGTGGGATTTGTGTACTGATCATTACCACCAAGTATTATCAAGATTGGGTGAAAAAATATTGGCTGATATTTCGGAAACTCGTTATTTCGTAGAAGCTTGGCAACCCCTCTCAATGAAAGTGCTTTCCACAGTCTGTGCCTAGGGCTACTTGAAGAGGAAACAAACCATAGAGACAAAACTGAGAACTCCTTTATTTTCTCAAGTTTCAAAGAGCTACTACAAACCATGTTGAATTTAGAGTTCCAAATTCATCTACCTATATAGGAGAGAACAGAGGGAAACCTAAATATAAAAACTGCTACTGTAGACGAAAGCTTCAAACTCGAAGAACAAAATTTCGTGAGCCAAGTGGGATTTGTGTACTGATCATTACCACCAAGTATCTTCAAGATTGGGTGAAAAAATATTTGCTGGTATTTCGAAAACTCGTAATTTCTTAGAAGCTTGGCAACCCCTCTCAATGAAAGTGCTTTTCCACAGTCTGTGCCTAGGGCTTCTTGAAGAGGAAACAAACCATAGAGACAAAACTGAGAACGCCTTTATTTTGTCAAGTTTCAAAGAGCTACTACAAACCATGTTGGATTTAGAGTTCCAAATTCATCTATCTATATAGGAGAGAACAGAGGGAAACCTAAATATAAAAACTGCTACTGTAGACGAACGCTTCAACCTAGAAGAACAAAATTTGGTGAGCCAATTGGGATCTGTATACTGATCATTACCACCAAGTATCATCAAGATTGGGTGAAAAAATATTTGCTGGTATTTCGGAAACTTGTAATCTAAGAAGCCTGGCAACCACTCTCAATGAAAGTGCTTTCCACAGTCTGTGCCTAGGACTACTTGAAGAGGAAACAAACCATAGAGAGAAAACTCAGAACTCCTTTATTTTGTCAAGTTTCAAAGAGCTACTACAAACCATGTTGGATTTAGAGTTCCAAATTCATCTATCTATATATGAGAGAACAGAGTGAACCCTAAATATAAAAACTGCTACTGTCGAAGAACGCTTCAACCTAGAAGAACAAAATTTGGTGAGCCAACTGGGATTTGTGTACTGATCATTTCCACCAAGTATTATCAACATTGGGTGAAAAAATATTGGCTGATATTTCGGAAACTTGTTATTTCGTAGAAGCTTGGCAACCCCTCTCAATGAAAGTGCTTTACACAGTCTGTGCCTAGGGCTACTTGAAGAGGAAACAAACCATAGAGACAAAACTGAGAACTCCTTTATTTTGTCAAGTTTCAAAGAGCTACTACAAACCATGTTGAATTTAGAGTTCCAAATTCATCTATCTATGTAGGAGAGAACAGAGGGAAACCTAAATATAAAAACTGCTACTGTAGACGAAAGCTTCAAACTGGAAGAGCAAAATTTCGTGAGCCAAGTGGGATTTGTGTACTGATCATTACCACCAAGTATCATCAAGATTGGGTGAAAAAATATTTCCTGGTATTTCGAAAACTCGTAATTTCTTAGAAACTTGGCAACCACTCTCAATGAAAGTGCTTTCCACAGTCTGTGCCTAGGGCTACTGGAAGAGGAAACAAACCATAGAGACAAAACTGAGAACTCCTTTATTTTTCAAGTTTAAAAGAGCTACTACAAACCATGTTGAATTTAGAGTTCCAAATTCATCTATCTATATAGGAGAGAACAGAGGGAAAACTAAATATAAAAACTGCTACTGTAGACGAAAGCTTTAACCTAGAAGAACAAAATTTGGTGAGCCAAGTGGGATTTGTGTACTGATCATTACCACCAAGTATCATCAAGATTGGGTGAAAAAATATTTGCTGGTATTTCCTAAACTCGTTAATTCTTAGAAGCTTGGCAACCCATCTCAATGAAAGTGCTTTTCCACAGTTTGTTCCTAGGGCTACTTGAAGAGGAAACAAACCATAGAGACAAAACTGAGAACTCCTTTATTTTGTCAAGTTTCAAAGAGCTACTACAAACCATGTTGGATTTAGAGTTCCAAATTCATCTATCTATATAGGAGAGAACAGAGGGAAACCTAAATTTAAAAACTGCTACTGTAGACGAACGCTTCAACCTAGAAGAACAAAATTTGGTGAGCCAATTGGGATCTGTATACTGATCATTACGACCAAGTATCATCAAGATTGGGTGAAAAAATATTTGCTGGTATTTCGGAAACTTGTAATCTTAGAAGTCTGGCAACCACTCTCAATGAAAGTGCTTTTCCACAGTCTGTGCCTAGGGCTACTTGAAGAGGAAACAAACCATAGAGACAAAACTCTGAACTCCTTTATTTTGTCAAGTTTCAAAGAGCTACTACAAACCATGTTGGATTTAGAGTTCCAAATTCATCTACCTATATAGGAGAGAACAGAGGGAAACCTAAATATAAAAACTGCTACTGTAGACGAAAGCTTCAAACTCGAAGAACAAAATTTCCTGAGCCAAGTGGGATTTGTGTACTGATCATTACCACGAAGTATCATCAAGACTGGGTGAAAAAATATTTGCTGGTATTTCGAAAACTCGTAATTTCTTAGAAGCTTGGCAACCCCTCTCAATGAAAGTGCTTTTCCACAGTCTGTGCCTAGGGCTACTTGAAGAGGAAACAAACCATAGAGACAAATCTGAGAACTCCTTTATTTTGTCAAGTTTCAAAGAGCTACTACAAACCATTTTGGATTTAGAGTTCCAAATTCATCTATCTATATAGGAAAGAACAGAGGGAAACCTAAATATAAGAACTGCTACTGTCGACAAACGCTTCAAACTAGAAGAAAAAAATTTTGTGAGCCAAGTGGGACTTGTGTACTGATCATTACCACCAAGTATCATCAAGATTGGGTGAAAAAATATTTGCTGGTATTTCAGAAACTCGTTATTTCTTAGAAGTTTGGCAACCCCTCTAAATGAAAGTGCTTTCCACAGTCTGTGAGTAGGACTACTTGAAGAGGAAACAAACCATAGAGAGAAAACTCAGAACTCCTTTATTTTGTCAAGTTTCAAAGAGCTACTACAAACCATGTTGGATTTAGAGTTCCAAATTCATCTATCTATATATGAGAGAACAGAGTGAAACCTAAATATAAAAACTGCTACTGTAGACGAAAGCTTCAAACTCGAAGAACAAAATTTCGTGAGCCAAGTGGGATTTGTGTACTGATCATTACCACCAAGTATCATCAAGATTGGGTGAAAAAATATTTGCTGATATTTCGAAAACTCGTAATTTCTTAGAAGCTTGGCAACCCCTCTCAATGAAAGTGCTTTTCCACAGTCTGTGCCTAGGGCTTCTTGAAGAGGAAACAAAACATAGAGACAAATCTGAGAACTCCTTTATTTTGTCAAGTTTCAAAGAGCTACTACAAACCATGTTGTATTTAGAGTTCCAAATTCATCTATCTATATAGGAGAGAACAGAGGGAAATCTAAATATAAGAACTGCTACTGTCGACGAACGCTTCAACCTAGAAGAAAAAAATTTTGTGAGCCAAGTGGGACTTGTGTAGTGATCATTACCACCAAGTATCATCAA
This sequence comes from Callospermophilus lateralis, assembly GCF_048772815.1. Lineage (NCBI taxonomy): Eukaryota > Metazoa > Chordata > Mammalia > Rodentia > Sciuridae > Callospermophilus > Callospermophilus lateralis. Next base: position 17,127 of record NW_027516814.1, read on the forward strand.
GATTGGGTGAAAAAATATTTGCTGGTATTTCGGAAACTCGTTATTTCTTAGAAGATTGGCAACCCCTCTAAATGAAAGTGCTTTCCACAGTCTGTGCCTAGGGCTACTTGAAGAGGAAACAAACCATAGAGACAAAACTGAGAACTCCTTTATTTTGTCAAGTTTCAAAGAGCTACTACAAACCATGTTGGATTTAGAGTTCCAAATTCATCTATCTATATAGGAGAGAACAGATGGAAACCTAAATATAAAAACTGCTACTGTAGACGAACGCTTCAACCTAGAAGAACAAAATTTCGTTAGCCAATTGGGATCTGTATACTGATCATTACCACCAAGTATCATCAAGATTGGGTGAAAAAATATTTGCTGGTATTTCGGAAACTTGTAATCTTAGAAGCCTGGCAACCACTCTCAATGAAAGTGCTTTCCACAGTCTGTGCCTAGGACTACTTGAAGAGGAAACAAACCATAGAGAGAAAACTCAGAACTCCTTTATTTTTCAAGTTTCAAAGAGCTACTACAAACCATGTTGGATTTAGAGTTCCAAATTCATCTATCTATATATGAGAGAACAGAGTGAACCCTAAATATAAAAACTGCTACTGTCGAAGAACGCTTCAACCTAGAAGAACAAAATTTGGTGAGCCAACTGGGATTTGTGTACTGATCATTTCCACCAAGTATTATCAACATTGGGTGAAAAAATATTGGCTGATATTTCGGAAACTTGTTATTTCGTAGAAGCTTGGCAACCCCTCTCAATGAAAGTGCTTTACACAGTCTGTGCCTAGGGCTACTTGAAGAGGAAACAAACCATAGAGACAAAACTGAGAACTCCTTTATTTTGTCAAGTTTCAAAGAGCTACTACAAACCATGTTGAATTTAGAGTTCCAAATTCATCTATCTATGTAGGAGAGAACAGAGGGAAACCTAAATATAAAAACTGCTACTGTAGACGAAAGCTTCAACCTCGAAGAGCAAAATTTCGTGAGCCAAGTGGGATTTGTGTACTGATCATTACCACCAAGTATCATCAAGATTGGGTGAAAAAATATTTCCTGGTATTTCGAAAACTCGTAATTTCTTAGAAACTTGGCAACCCCTCTCAATGAAAGTGCTTTCCACAGTCTGTGCCTAGGGCTACTGGAAGAGGAAACAAACCATAGAGACAAAACTGAGAACTCCTTTATTTTGTCAAGTTTAAAAGAGCTACTACAAACCATGTTGAATTTAGAGTTCCAAATTCATCTATCTATATAGGAGAGAACAGAGGGAAAACTAAATATAAAAACTGCTACTGTAGACGAAAGCTTTAACCTAGAAGAACAAAATTTGGTGAGCCAAGTGGGATTTGTGTACTGATCATTACCACCAAGTATCATCAAGATTGGGTGAAAAAATATTTGCTGGTATTTCCTAAACTCGTTAATTCTTAGAAGCTTGGCAACCCATCTCAATGAAAGTGCTTTTCCACAGTTTGTTCCTAGGGCTACTTGAAGAGGAAACAAACCATAGAGACAAAACTGAGAACTCCTTTATTTTGTCAAGTTTCAAAGAGCTACTACAAACCATGTTGGATTTAGAGTTCCAAATTCATCTATCTATATAGGAGAGAACAGAGGGAAACCTAAATATAAAAACTGCTACTGTAGACGAACGCTTCAACCTAGAAGAACAAAATTTTTTGAGCCAATTGGGATCTGTATACTGATCATTACGACCAAGTATCATCAAGATTGGGTGAAAAAATATTTGCTGGTATTTCGGAAACTTGTAATCTTAGAAGTCTGGCAACCACTCTCAATTAAAGTGCTTTTCCACAGTCTGTGCCTAGGGCTACTTGAAGAGTAAACAAACCATAGAGACAAAACTCTGAACTCCTTTATTTTGTCAAGTTTCAAAGAGCTACTACAAACCATGTTGGATTTAGAGTTCCAAATTCATCTACCTATATAGGAGAGAACAGAGGGAAACCTAAATATAAAAACTGCTACTGTAGACGAAAGCTTCAAACTCGAAGAACAAAATTTCCTGAGCCAAGTGGGATTTGTGTACTGATCATTACCACGAAGTATCATCAAGACTGGGTGAAAAAATATTTGCTGGTATTTCGAAAACTCGTAATTTCTTAGAAGCTTGGCAACCCCTCTCAATGAAAGTGCTTTTCCACAGTCTGTGCCTATGGCTACTTGAAGAGGAAACAAACCATAGAGACAAATCTGAGAACTCCTTTATTTTGTCAAGTTTCAAAGAGCTACTACAAACCATTTTGGATTTAGAGTTCCAAATTCATCTATCTATATAGGAGAGAACAGAGGGAAACCTAAATATAAGAACTGCTACTGTCGACAAACGCTTCAACCTAGAAGAAAAAAATTTTGTGAGCCAAGTGGGACTTGTGTACTGATCATTACCACCAAGTATCATCAAGATTGGGTGAAAAAATATTTGCTGGTATTTCAGAAACTCGTTATTTCTTAGAAGTTTGGCAACCCCTCTAAATGAAAGTGCTTTCCACAGTCTGTGCCTAGGGCTACTTGAAGAGGAAACAAACCATAGAGACAAAACTGAGAACTCCTTTTTTTTGTCAAGTTTAAAAGAGCTACTACAAACCATGTTGAATTTAGAGTTCCAAATTCATCTATCTATATAGGAGAGAACAGAGGGAAAACTAAATATAAAAACTGCTACTGTAGACGAAAGCTTTAACCTAGAAGAACAAAATTTGGTGAGCCAAGTGGGATTTGTGTACTGATCATTACCACCAAGTATCATCAAGATTGGGTGAAAAAATATTTGCTGGTATTTCCTAAACTCGTTAATTCTTAGAAGCTTGGCAACCCATCTCAATGAAAGTGCTTTTCCACAGTCTGTGCCTAGGGCTACTTGAAGAGGAAACAAACCATAGAGACAAAACTGAGAACTCCTTTATTTTGTCAAGTTTCAAAGAGCTACTACAAACCATGTTGGATTTAGAGTTCCAAATTCATTTATCTATATAGGAGAGAACAATGGGAAACCTAAATATAAAAACTGCTACTGTAGACGAACGCTTCAACCTAGAAGAACAAAATTTGGTGAGCCAATTGGGATCTGTATACTGATCATTACCACCAAGTATCATCAAGATTGGGTGAAAAAATATTTGCTGGTATTTCGGAAACTTGTAATCTTAGAAGCCTGGCAACCACTCTCAATGAAAGTGCTTTCCACAGTCTGTGAGTAGGACTACTTGAAGAGGAAACAAACCATAGAGAGAAAACTCAGAACTAGTTTATTTTGTCAAGTTTCAAAGAGCTACTACAAACCATGTTGGATTTAGAGTTCCAAATTCATCTATCTATATATGAGAGAACAGAGTGAAACCTAAATATAAAAACTGCTACTGTAGACGAACGCTTCAACCTAGAAGAACAAAATTTGGTGAGCCAAGTGGGATTTGTGTACTGATCATTACCACCAAGTATTATCAAGATTGGGTGAAAAAATATTGGCTGATATTTCGGAAACTCGTTATTTCGTAGAAGCTTGGCAACCCCTCTCAATGAAAGTGCTTTCCACAGTCTGTGCCTAGGGCTACTTGAAGAGGAAACAAACCATAGAGACAAAACTGAGAACTCCTTTATTTTCTCAAGTTTAAAAGAGCTACTACAAACCATGTTGAATTTAGAGGTCCAAATTCATCTACCTATAAAGGAGAGAACAGAGGGAAACCTAAATATAAAAACTGCTACTGTAGACGAAAGCTTCAAACTCGAAGAACAAAATTTCGTGAGCCAAGTGGGATTTGTGTACTGATCATTACCACCAAGTATCATCAAGATTGGGTGAAAAAATATTTGCTGATATTTCGAAAACTCGTAATTTCTTAGAAGCTTGGCAACCCCTCTCAATGAAAGTGCTTTTCCACAGTCTGTGCCTAGGGCTTCTTGAAGAGGAAACAAACCATAGAGACAAATCTGAGAACTCCTTTATTTTGTCAAGTTTCAAAGAGCTACTACAAACCATGTTGTATTTAGAGTTCCAAATTCATCTATCTATATAGGAGAGAACAGAGGGAAACCTAAATATAAGAACTGCTACTGTCGACGAACGCTTCAACCTAGAAGAAAAAAATTTTGTGAGCCAAGTGGGACTTGTGTAGTGATCATTACCACCAAGTATCATCAAGATTGGGTGAAAAAATATTTGCTGGTATTTCGGAAACTCGTTATTTCTTAGAAGTTTGGCAACCCCTCTAAATGAGAGTGCTTTCCACAGTCTGTGCCTAGGGCTACTTGAAGAGGAAACAAACCATAGAGACAAAACTGAGAACTCCTTTATTTTGTCAAGTTTCAAAGAGCTACTACAAACCATGTTGGATTTAGAGTTCCAAATTCATCTATCTATATAGGAGAGAACAGAGGGAAACCTAAATATAAAAACTGCTACTGTAGACGAACGCTTCAACCTAGAAGAACAAAATTTGGTGAGCCAATTGGGATCTGTATACTGATCATTACCACCAAGTATCATCAAGATTGGGTGAAAAAATATTTGCTGGTATTTCGGAAACTTGTAATCTTAGAAGCCTGGCAACCACTCTCAATGAAAGTGCTTTCCACAGTCTGTGCCTAGGACTACTTGAAGAGAAAACAAACCATAGAGAGAAAACTCAGAACTCCTTTATTTTGTCAAGTTTCAAAGAGCTACTACAAACCATGTTGGATTTAGAGTTCCAAATTCATCTATCTATATATGAGAGAACAGAGTGAACCCTAAATATAAAAACTGCTACTGTCAAAGAACGCTTCAACCTAGAAGAACAAAATTTGGTGAGCCAACTGGGATTTGTGTACTGATCATTTCCACCCAGTATTATCAACATAGGGTGAAAAAATATTGGCTGATATTTCGGAAACTTGTTATTTCGTAGAAGCTTGGCAACCCCTCTCAATGAAAGTGCTTTACACAGTCTGTGCCTAGGGCTACTTGAAGAGGAAACAAACCATAGAGACAAAACTGAGAACTCCTTTATTTTGTCAAGTTTCAAAGAGCTACTACCAACCATGTTGAATTTAGAGTTCCAAATTCATCTATCTATGTAGGAGAGAACAGAGGGAAACCTAAATATAAAAACTGCTACTGAAGACGAAAGCTTCAAACTCGAAGAACAAAATTTTGTGAGCCAAGTGGGATTTGTGTACTGATCATTACCACCAAGTATCATCAAGATAGGGTGAAAAAATATTTGCTGGTATTTCGAAAACTCGTAATTTCTTAGAAGCTTGGCAACCCCTCTCAATGAAAGTGCTTTCCACAGTCTGTGCCTAGGGCTACTGGAAGAGGAAACAAACCATAGAGACAAAACTGAGAACTCCTTTATTTTGTCAAGTTTAAAAGAGATACTACAAACCATGTTGAATTTAGAGTTCCAAATTCATCTATCTATATAGGAGAGAACAGAGGGAAAACTAAATATAAAAACTGCTACTGTAAACGAAAGCTTTAACCTAGAAGAACAAAATTTGGTGAGCCAAGTGGGATTTGTGTACTGATCATTACCACCAAGTATCATCAAGATTGGTTGAAAAAATATTTGCTGGTATTTCCTAAACTCGTTAATTCTTAGAAGCTTGGCAACCCATCTCAATGAAAGTGCTTTTCCACAGTCTGTGCTTAGGGCTACTTGAAGAAGAAACAAACCATAGAGAAAAAACTGAGAACTCCTTTATTTTGTCAAGTTTCAAAGAGCTACTACAAACCATGTTGGATTTAGAGTTCCAAATTCATCTATCTATATAGGAGAGAACAGAGGGAAACCTAAATATAAAAACTGCTACTGTAGACGAACGCTTCAACCTAGAAGAACAAAATTTGGTGAGCCAATTGGGATCTGTATACTGATCATTACCACCAAGTATCATCAAGATTGGGTGAAAAAATATTTGCTGGTATTTCGGAAAATTGTAATCTTAGAAGCCTGGCAACCACTCTCAATGAAAGTGCTTTCCACAGTCTGTGAGTAGGACTACTTGAAGAGGAAACAAACCATAGAGAGAAAACTCAGAACTCCTTTATTTTGTCAAGTTTCAAAGAGCTACTACAAACCATGTTGGATTTAGAGTTCCAAATTCATCTATCTATATATGAGAGAACAGAGTGAAACCTAAATATAAAAACTGCTACTGTAGACGAACGCTTCAACCTAGAAGAACAAAATTTGGTGAGCCAAGTGGGATTTGTGTACTGATCATTACCACCAAGTATTATCAAGATTGGATGAAAAAATATTGGCTGATATTTCGGAAACTCGTTATTTCGTAGAAGCTTGGCAACCCCTCTCAATGAAAGTGCTTTCCACAGTCTGTGCCTAGGGCTACTTGAAGAGGAAACAAACCATAGAGACAAAACTGAGAACTCCTTTATTTTCTCAAGTTTAAAAGAGCTACTACAAACCATGTTGAATTTAGAGTTCCAAATTCATCTACCTATATAGGAGAGAACAGAGGGAAACCTAAATATAAAAACTGCTACTGTAGACGAAAGCTTCAAACTCGAAGAACAAAATTTCGTGAGCCAAGTGGGATTTGTGTACTGATCATTACCACCAAGTATCATCAAGATTGGGTGAAAAAATATTTGCTGATATTTCGAAAACTCGTAATTTCTTAGAAGCTTGGCAACCCCTCTCAATGAAAGTGCTTTTCCACAGTCTGTGCCTAGGGCTTTTTGAAGAGGAAACAAACCATAGAGACAAATCTGAGAACTCCTTTATTTTGTCAAGTTTCAAAGAGCTACTACAAACCATGTTGTATTTAGAGTTCCAAATTCATCTATCTATATAGGAGAGAACAGAGGGAAATCTAAATATAAGAACTGCTACTGTCGACGAACGCTTCAACCTAGAAGAAAAAAATTTTGTGAGCCAAGTGGGACTTGTGTAGTGATCATTACCACCAAGTATCATCAAGATTGGGTGAAAAAATATTTGCTGGTATTTCGGAAACTCGTTATTTCGTAGAAGCTTGGCAACCCCTCTCAATGAAAGTGCTTTCCACAGTCTGTGCCTAGGGCTACTTGAAGAGGAAACAAACCATAGAGACAAAACTGAGAACTCCTTTATTTTGTCAAGTTTCAAAGAGCTACTACAAACCATGTTGAATTTAGAGTTCCAAATTCATCTATCTATGTAGGAGAGAACAGAGGGAAACCTAAATATAAAAACTGCTACTGTAGACGAAAGCTTCAAACTCGAAGAGCAAAATTTCGTGAGCCAAGTGGGATTTGTGTACTGATCATTACCACCAAGTATCATCAAGATTGGGTGAAAAAATATTTCCTGGTATTTCGAAAACTCGTAATTTCTTAGAAACTTGGCAACCCCTCTCAATGAAAGTGCTTTCCACAGTCTGTGCCTAGGGCTACTGGAAGAGGAAACAAACCATAGAGACAAAACTGAGAACTCCTTTATTTTGTCAAGTTTAAAAGAGCTACTACAAACCATGTTGAATTTAGAGTTCCAAATTCATCTATCTATATAGGAGAGAACAGAGGGAAAACTAAATATAAAAACTGCTACTGTAGACGAAAGCTTTAACCTAGAAGAACAAAATTTGGTGAGCCAAGTGGGATTTGTGTACTGATCATTACCACCAAGTATCATCAAGATTGGGTGAAAAAATATTTGCTGGTATTTCCTAAACTCGTTAATTCTTAGAAGCTTGGCAACCCATCTCAATGAAAGTGCTTTTCCACAGTTTGTTCCTAGGGCTACTTGAAGAGGAAACAAACCATAGAGACAAAACTGAGAACTCCTTTATTTTGTCAAGTTTCAAAGAGCTACTACAAACCATGTTGGATTTAGAGTTCCAAATTCATCTATCTATATAGGAGAGAACAGAGGGAAACCTAAATATAAAAACTGCTACTGTAGACGAACGCTTCAACCTAGAAGAACAAAATTTGGTGAGCCAATTGGGATCTGTATACTGATCATTACGACCAAGTATCATCAAGATTGGGTGAAAAAATATTTGCTGGTATTTTGGAAACTTGTAATCTTAGAAGTCTGGCAACCACTCTCAATTAAAGTGCTTTTCCACAGTCTGTGCCTAGGGCTACTTGAAGAGGAAACAAACCATAGAGACAAAACTCTGAACTCCTTTATTTTGTCAAGTTTCAAAGAGCTACTACAAACCATGTTGGATTTAGAGTTCCAAATTCATCTACCTATATAGGAGAGAACAGAGGGAAACCTAAATATAAAAACTGCTACTGTAGACGAAAGATTCAAACTCGAAGAACAAAATTTCCTGAGCCAAGTGGGATTTGTGTACTGATCATTACCACGAAGTATCATCAAGACTGGGTGAAAAAATATTTGCAGGTATTTCGAAAACTCGTAATTTCTTAGAAGCTTGGCAACCCCTCTCAATGAAAGTGCTTTTCCACAGTCTGTGCCTATGGCTACTTGAAGAGGAAACAAACCATAGAGACAAATCTGAGAACTCCTTTATTTTGTCAAGTTTCAAAGAGCTACTACAAACCATTTTGGATTTAGAGTTCCAAATTCATCTATCTATATAGGAGAGAACAGAGGGAAACCTAAATATAAGAACTGCTACTGTCGACAAACGCTTCAACCTAGAAGAAAAAAATTTTGTGAGCCAAGTGGGACTTGTGTACTGATCATTACCACCAAGTATCATCAAGATTGGGTGAAAAAATATTTGCTGGTATTTCAGAAACTCGTTATTTCTTAGAAGTTTGGCAACCCCTCTAAATGAAAGTGCTTTCCACAGTCTGTGCCTAGGGCTACTGGAAGAGGAAACAAACCATAGAGACAAAACTGAGAACTCCTTTTTTTTGTCAAGTTTAAAAGAGCTACTACAAACCATGTTGAATTTAGAGTTCCAAATTCATCTATCTATATAGGAGAGAACAGAGGGAAAACTAAATATAAAAACTGCTACTGTAGACGAAAGCTTTAACCTAGAAGAACAAAATTTGGTGAGACAAGTGGGATTTGTGTACTGATCATTACCACCAAGTATCATCAAGATTGGGTGAAAAAATATTTGCTGGTATTTCCTAAACTCGTTAATTCTTAGAAGCTTGGCAACCCATCTCAATGAAAGTGCTTTTCCACAGTCTGTGCCTAGGGCTACTTGAAGAGGAAACAAACCATAGAGACAAAACTGAGAACTCCTTTATTTTGTCAAGTTTCAAAGAGCTACTACAAACCATGTTGGATTTAGAGTTCCAAATTCATCTATCTATATAGGAGAGAACAGAGGGAAACCTAAATATAAAAACTGCTACTGTAGACGAACGCTTCAACCTAGAAGAACAAAATTTGGTGAGCCAATTGGGATCTGTATACTGATCATTACCACCAAGTATCATCAAGATTGGGTGAAAAAATATTTGCTGGTATTTCGGAAACTTGTAATCTTAGAAGCCTGGCAACCACTCTCAATGAAAGTGCTTTCCACAGTCTGTGAGTAGGACTACTTGAAGAGGAAACAAACCATAGAGAGAAAACTCAGAACTCCTTTATTTTGTCAAGTTTCAAAGAGCTACTACAAACCATGTTGGATTTAGAGTTCCAAATTCATCTATCTATATATGAGAGAACAGAGTGAAACCTAAATATAAAAACTGCTACTGTAGACGAACGCTTCAACCTAGAAGAACAAAATTTGGTGAGCCAAGTGGGATTTGTGTACTGATCATTACCACCAAGTATTATCAAGATTGGGTGAAAAAATATTGGCTGATATTTCGGAAACTCGTTATTTCGTAGAAGCTTGGCAACCCCTCTCAATGAAAGTGCTTTCCACAGTCTGTGCCTAGGGCTACTTGAAGAGGAAACAAACCATAGAGACAAAACTGAGAACTCCTTTATTTTCTCAAGTTTAAAAGAGCTACTACAAACCATGTTGAATTTAGAGGTCCAAATTCATCTACCTATATAGGAGAGAACAGAGGGAAACCTAAATATAAAAACTGCTACTGTAGACGAAAGCTTCAAACTCGAAGAACAAAATTTCGTGAGCCAAGTGGGATTTGTGTACTGATCATTACCACCAAGTATCATCAAGATTGGGTGAAAAAATATTTGCTGATATTTCGAAAACTCGTAATTTCTTAGAAGCTTGGCAACCCCTCTCAATGAAAGTGCTTTTCCACAGTCTGTGCCTAGGGCTTCTTGAAGAGGAAACAAATCATAGAGACAAATCTGAGAACTCCTTTATTTTGTCAATTTTCAAAGAGCTACTACAAACCATGTTGTATTTAGAGTTCCAAATTCATCTATCTATATAGGAGAGAACAGAGGGAAACCTAAATATAAGAACTGCTACTGTCGACGAACGCTTCAACCTAGAAGAACAAAATTTGGTGAGCCAATTGGGATCTGTATACTGATCATTACCACCAAGTATCATCAAGATTGGGTGAAAAAATATTTGCTGGTATTTCGGAAACTTGTAATCTTAGAAGCCTGGCAACCACTCTCAATGAAAGTGCTTTCCACAGTCTGTGCCTAGGACTACTTGAAGAGAAAACAAACCATAGAGAGAAAACTCAGAACTCCTTTATTTTGTCAAGTTTCAAAGAGCTACTACAAACCATGTTGGATTTAGAGTTCCAAATTCATCTATCTATATATGAGAGAACAGAGTGAACCCTAAATATAAAAACTGCTACTGTCGAAGAACGCTTCAACCTAGAAGAACAAAATTTGGTGAGCCAACTGGGATTTGTGTACTGATAATTTCCACCCAGTATTATCAACATAGGGTGAAAAAATATTGGCTGATATTTCGGAAAATTGTTATTTCGTAGAAGCTTGGCAACCCCTCTCAATGAAAGTGCTTTCCACAGTCTGTGCCTAGGGCTACTTGAAGAGGAAACAAACCATAGAGACAAAACTGAGAACTCCTTTATTTTGTCAAGTTTCAAAGAGCTACTACAAACCATGTTGAATTTAGAGTTCCAAATTCATCTATCTATGTAGGAGAGAACAGAGGGAAACCTAAATATAAAAACTGCTACTGTAGACGAAAGCTTCAAACTCGAAGAACAAAATTTTGTGAGCCAAGTGGGATTTGTGTACTGATCATTACCACCAAGTATCATCAAGATAGGGTGAAAAAATATTTGCTGGTATTTCGAAAACTCGTAATTTCTTAGAAGCTTGGCAACCCCTCTCAATGAAAGTGCTTTCCACAGTCTGTGCCTAGGGCTACTGGAAGAGGAAACAAACCATAGAGACAAAACTGAGAACTCCTTTATTTTGTCAAGTTTAAAAGAGCTACTACAAACCATGTTGAATTTAGAGTTCCAAATTCATCTATCTTTATAGGAGAGAAGAGAGGGAAAACTAAATATAAAAACTGCTACTGTAGACGAAAGCTTTAACCTAGAAGAACAAAATTTGGTGAGTCAAGTGTGACTTGTGTACTGATCATTTCCACCAAGTATCATCAAGATTGGGTGAAAAAATATTGGCTGGTATTTCCTAAACTCGTTAATTCTTAGAAGCTTGGCAACGCATCCCAATGAAAGTGCTTTTCCACAGTCTGTGCTTAGGGCTACTTGAAGAGGAAACAAACCATAGAGAAAAAACTGAGAACTCCTTTATTTTGTCAAGTTTCAAAGAGCTACTACAAACCATGTTGGATTTAGAGTTCCAAATTCATCTATCTATATAGGAGAGAACAGAGGGAAACCTAAATATAAAAACTGCTACTGTAGACGAACGCTTCAACCTAGAAGAACAAAATTTGGTGAGCCAATTGGGATCTGTATACTGATCATTACCACCAAGTATCATCAAGATTTCGTGAAAAAATATTTGCTGGTATTTCGGAAACTTGTAATCTTAGAAGTCTGGCAACCACTCTCAATGAAAGTGCTTTTCCACAGTCTGTGCCTAGGGCTACTTGAAGAGGAAACAAACCATAGAGAGAAAACTCAGAACTCCTTTATTTTGTCAAGTTTCAAAGAGCTACTACAAACCATGTTGGATTTAGAGTTCCAAATTCATCTATCTATATATGAGAGAACAGGGTGAACCCTAAATATAAAAACTGCTACTGTCGAAGAACGCTTCAACCTAGAAGAACAAAATTTGGTGTGCCAAGTGGGATTTGTGTACTGATCATTACCACCAAGTATTATCAAGATTGGGTGAAAAAATATTGGCTGGTATTTCGGAAACTCGTTATTTCGTAGAAGCTTGGCAACCCCGCTCAATGAAAGTGCTTTCCACAGTCTGTGCATAGGGCTACTTGAAGAGGAAACAAACCATAGAGACAAAACTGAGAACTCCTTTATTTTCTCAAGTTTCAAAGAGCTACTACAAACCATGTTGAATTTAGAGTTCCAAATTCATCTATCTATATAGGAGAGAACAGAGGGAAACCTAAATATAAAAACTGCAACTGTTGACGAAAGATTCAAACTCGAAGAACAAAATTTCCTGAGCCAAGTGGGATTTGTGTACTGATCATTACCACCAAGTATCATCAAGATTGGGTGAAAAAATATTTGCTAGTATTTCGAAAACTCGTAATTTCTTAGAAGCTTGGGAACCCCTCTTAATGAAAGTGCTTTTCCACAGTCTGTGCCTAGGGCTACTTGAAGAGGAAACAAACCATAGAGAGAAAACTCAGAACTCCTTTATTTTGTCAAGTTTCAAAGAGCTACTACAAACCATGTTGGATTTAGAGTTCCAAATTCATCTATCTATATATGAGAGAACAGAGTGAACCCTAAATATAAAAATTGCTACTGTCGAAGAACGCTTCAACCTAGAAGAACAAAATTTGGTGAGCCAAGTGGGATTTGTGTACTGATCATTACCACCAAGTATTATCAAGATTGGGTGAAAAAATATTTGCTGGTATTTCGGAAACTCGTTATTTCGTAGAAGCTTGGCAACCCCTCTCAATGAAAGTGCTTTCCACAGTCTGTGCCTAGGGCTACTTGAAGAGGAAACAAACCATAGAGACAAAACTGAGAACTCCGTTATTTTGTCAAGTTTCAAAGAGCTACTACAAACCATGTTGAATTTAGAGTTCCAAATTCATCTACCTATATAGGAGAGAACAGAGGGAAACCTAAATATAAAAACTGCTACTGTAGACGAAAGCTTCAAACTCGAAGAACAATATTTCGTGAGCCAAGTGGGATTTGTGTACTGATCATTACCACCAAGTATCATCAAGATTGTGTGAAAAAATATTTGCTGGTATTTCGAAAACTCGTAATTTCTTAGAAGCTTGGCAACCCCTCTCAATGAAAGTGCTTTTCCACAGTCTGCGCCTAGGGCTACTTGAAGAGGAAACAAACCATAGAGACAAATCTGAGAACTCCTGATTTTGTCAAGTTTAAAAGAGCTACTACAAACCATGTTGGATTTAGAGTTCCAAATTCATCTATCTATATAGGAGAGAACAGAGGGAAACCTAAATATAAAAACTGCTACTGTAGACGAAAGCTTCAAACTCGAAGAACAATATTTCGTGAGCCAAGTGGGATTTGTGTACAGATCATTACCACCAAGTATCATCAAGATTGTGTGAAAAAATATTTGCTGGTATGTCGAAAACTCGTAATTTCTTAGAAGCTTGGCAACCCCTCTCAATGAAAGTGCTTTTCCACAGTCTGCGCCTAGGGCTACTTGAAGAGGAAACAAACCATAGAGACAAAACTGAGAACTCCTTTATTTTGTCAAGTTTCAAAGAGCTACTACAAACCATGTTGGATTTAGAGTTCCAAATTCATCTATCTATATAGGAGAGAACAGAGGGAAACCTAAATATAAAAACTGCTACTGTAGACGAACGCTTCAACCTAGAAGAACAAAATTTGGTGAGCCAATTGGGATCTGTATACTGATCATTACCACCAAGTATCATCAAGATTGGGTGAAAAAATATTTGCTGGTATTTCGGAAACTTGTAATCTTAGAAGCCTGGCAACCACTCTCAATGAAAGTGCTTTCCACAGTCTGTGCCTAGGACTACTTGAAGAGAAAACAAACCATAGAGAGAAAACTCAGAACTCCTTTATTTTGTCAAGTTTCAAAGAGCTACTACAAACCATGTTGAATTTAGAGTTCCAAATTCATCTACCTATATAGGAGAGAACAGAGGGAAACCTAAATATAAAAACTGCTACTGTAGACGAAAGCTTCAAACTCGAAGAACAATATTTCGTGAGCCAAGTGGGATTTGTGTACTGATCATTACCACCAAGTATCATCAAGATTGTGTGAAAAAATATTTGCTGGTATTTCGAAAACTCGTAATTTCTTAGAAGCTTGGCAACCCCTCTCAATGAAAGTGCTTTTCCACAGTCTGCGCCTAGGGCTACTTGAAGAGGAAACAAACCATAGAGACAAATCTGAGAACTCCTTTATTTTGTCAAGGTTCAAAGAGCTACTACAAACCATGTTGGATTTAGAGTTCCAAATTCATCTATCTATATAGGAGAGAACAGAGGGAAACCTAAATATAAGAACTGCTACTGCAGACGAACGCTTCAACCTAGAAGACATAAATTTTGTGAGCCAAGTGGGACTTGTGTACTGATCATTACCACCAAGTATCATCAAGATTGGGTTAAAAAATATTTGCTGGTATTTCGGAAACTCGTTATTTCTTAGAAGTTTGGCAACCCCTCTAAATGAAAGTGCTTTCCACAGTCTGTGCCTAGGGCTACTTGAAGAGGAAACAAACCATAGAGACAAAACTGAGAACTCCTTTATTTTGTCAAGTTTAAAAGAGCTACTACAAACCATGTTGAATTTAGAGTTCCAAATTCATCTATCTATATAGGAGAGAACAGACGGAAAACTAAATATAAAAACTGCTACTGTAGACGAAAGCTTTAACCTAGAAGAACAAAATTTGGTGAGCCAAGTGGGATTTGTGTAGTGATCATTACCACCAAGTATCATCAAGATTGGGTGAAAAAATATTTGCTGGTATTTCCTAAACTCGTTAATTCTTAGAAGCTTGGCAACCCATCTCAATTAAAGTGCTTTTCCACAGTCTGTGCCTAGGGCTACTTGAAGAGGAAACAAACCATAGAGACAAAACTGAGAACTCCTTTATTTTGTCAAGTTTCAAAGCGCTACTACAAACCATGTTGGATTTAGAGTTCCAAATTCATCTATCTATATAGGAGAGAACAGAGGGAAACCTAAATATAAAAACTGCTACTGTAGACGAACGCTTCAACCTAGAAGAACAAAATTTGGTGAGCCAATTGGGATCTGTATACTGATCATTACCAACAAGTATCATCAAGATTGGGTGAAAAAATATTTGCTGGTATTTCGGAAACTTGTAATCTTAGAAGCCTGGCAACCACTCTCAATGAAAGTGCTTTTCCACAGTCTGTGCCTAGGGCTACTTGAAGAGGAAACAAACCATAGAGAGAAAACTCAGAACTCCTTTATTTTGTCAAGTTTCAAAGAGCTACTACAAACCATGTTGGATTTAGAGTTCCAAATTCATCTATCTATATATGAGAGAACAGGGTGAACCCTAAATATAAAAACTGCTACTGTCGAAGAACGCTTCAACCTAGAAGAACAAAATTTGGTGAGCCAAGTGGGATTTGTGTACTGATCATTACCACCAAGTATTATCAAGATTGGGTGAAAAAATATTGGCTGGTATTTCGGAAACTCGTTATTTCGTAGAAGCTTGGGAACCCCTCTCAATCAAAGTGCTTTCCACAGTCTGTGCCTAGGGCTACTTGAAGAGAAAACAAACCATAGAGACAAAACTGAGAACTCCTTTATTTTCTCAAGTTTCAAAGAGCTACTACAAACCATGTTGAATTTTGAGTTCCAAATTCATCTATCTATATAGGAGAGAACAGTGGGAAACCTAAATATAAAAACTGCTACTGTAGACGAAAGCTTCAAACTCGAAGAACAAAATTTGGTGAGCCAAGTGGGATTTGTGTACTGATCATTACCACCAAGTATCATCAAGATTGGGTGAAAAAATATTTGCTGGTATTTCGAAAACTCGTAATTTCTTAGAAGCTTGGCAACCCCTCTCAATGAAAGTGCTTTCCACAGTCTGTGCCTAGGGCTACTGGAAGAGGAAACAAACCATAGAGACAAAACTTAGAACTCCTTTATTTTGTCAAGTTTAAAAGTGCTACTACAAACCATGTTGAATTTAGAGTTCCGAATTCATCTATCTATATAGGAGAGAACAGAGGGAAAACTAAATATAAAAACTGCTACTGTAGACGAAAGCTTTAACCTAGAAGAACAAAATTTGGTGAGCCAAGTGTGATTTGTGTACTGATCATTACCACCAAGTATCATCAAGATTGGGTGAAAAAATATTTGCTGGTATTTCCTAAACTCGTTAATTCTTAGAAGCTTGGCAACCCATCTCAATGAAAGTGCTTTTCCACAGTCTGTGCCTAGGGCTACTTGAAGAGGAAACAAACCATATAGACAAAACTGAGAACTCCTTTATTTTGTCAAGTTTCAAAGAGATACTACAAACCATGTTGGATTTACAGTTCCAAATTCATCTATCTATATAGGAGAGAACAGAGGGAAACCTAAATATAAAAACTGCTACTGTAGACGAACGCTTCAACCTAGAAGAACAAAATTTGGTGAGCCAATTGGGATCTGTATACTGATCATTACCACCAAGTATCATCAAGATTTCGTGAAAAAATATTTGCTGGTATTTCGGAAACTTGTAATCTTAGAAGTCTGGCAACCACTCTCAATGAAAGTGCTTTTCCACAGTCTGTGCCTAGGGCTACTTGAAGAGGAAAAAAACCATAGAGAGAAAACTCAGAACTCCTTTATTTTGTCAAGTTTCAAAGAGCTACTACAAACCATGTTGGATTTAGAGTTCCAAATTCATCTATCTATATATGAGAGAACAGGGTGAACCCTAAATATAAAAACTGCTACTGTAGACGAACGCTTCAACCTAGAAGAACAAAATTTGGTGAGCCAAGTGGGATTTGTGTACTGATCATTACCACCAAGTATTATCAAGATTGGGTGAAAAAATATTGGCTGGTATTTCGGAAACTCGTTATTTCGTAGAAGCTTGGCAACCCCTCTCAATGAAAGTGCTTTCCACAGTCTGTGCATAGGGCTACTTGAAGAGGAAACAAACCATAGAGACAAAACTGAGAACTCCTTTATTTTCTCAAGTTTCAAAGAGCTACTACAAACCATGTTGAATTTAGAGTTCCAAATTCATCTATCTATATAGGAGAGAACAGAGGGAAACCTAAATATAAAAACTGCAACTGTAGACGAAAGCTTCAAACTCGAAGAACAAAATTTCCTGAGCCAAGTGGGATTTGTGTACTGATCATTACCACCAAGTATCATCAAGATTGGGTGAAAAAATATTTGCTGGTATTTCGGAAACTCGTTATTTCGTAGAAGCTTGGCAACCCCTCTCAATCAAAGTGCTTTCCACAGTCTGTGCCTATGGCTACTTGAAGAGGAAACAAACCATAGAGACAAAACTGAGAACTCCTTTATTTTGTGAAGTTTCAAAGAGCTACTACAAACCATGTTGAATTTAGAGTCCCAAATTCATCTATCTATGTAGGAGAGAACAGAGGGAAACCTAAATATAAAAACTGCTACTGTAGACGAAAGCTTCAAACTCGAAGAACAAAATTTCATGAGCCAAGTGGGATTTGTGTACTGATCATTACCACCAAGTATCATCAAGATTGGGTGAAAAAATATTTGCTGGTATTTCGAAAACTCGTAATATCTTAGAAGCTTGGCAACCCCTCTCAATGAAAGTGCTTTCCACAGTCTGTGCCTAGGGCTACTGGAAGAGGAAACAAACCATAGAGACAAAATTGAGAACTCCTTTATTTTGTCAAGTTTAAAAGTGCTACTACAAACCATGTTGAATTTAGAGTTCCAAATTCATCTATCTATATAGGAGAGAACAGAGGGAAAACTAAATATAAAAACTGCTACTGTAGACGAAAGCTTTAACCTAGAAGAACAAAATTTGGTGAGCCAAGTGTGATTTGTGTACTGATCATTACCACCAAGTATCATCAAGATTGGGTGAAAAAATATTTGCTGGTATTTCCTAAACTCGTTAATTCTTAGAAGCTTGGCAACCCATGTCAATGAAAGTGCTTTTCCACAGTCTGTGCCTAGGGCTACTTGAAGAGGAAACAAACCATAGAGACAAAACTGAGAACTACTTTATTTTGTCATGTTTCAAAGAGATACTACAAACCATGTTGGATTTACAGTTCCAAATTCATCTATCTATATAGGAGAGAACAGAGGGAAACCTAAATATAAAAACTGCTACTGTAGACGAACGCTTCAACCTAGAAGAACAAAATTTGGTGAGCCAATTGGAATCTGTATACTGATCATTACCACCAAGTATCATCAAGATTTCGTGAAAAAATATTTGCTGGTATTTCGGAAACTTGTAATCTTAGAAGTCTGGCAACCACTCTCAATGAAAGTGCTTTTCCACAGTCTGTGCCTAGGGCTACTTGAAGAGGAAACAAACCATAGAGAGAAAACTCAGAACTCCTTTATTTTGTCAAGTTTCAAAGAGCTACTACAAACCATGTTGGATTTAGAGTTCCAAATTCATCTATCTATATATGAGAGAACAGGGTGAACCCTAAATATAAAAACTGCTACTGTCGAAGAACGCTTCAACCTAGAAGAACAAAATTTGGTGAGCCAAGTGGGATTTGTGTACTGATCATTACCACCAAGTATTATCAAGATTGGGTGAAAAAATATTGGCTGGTATTTCGGAAACTCGTTATTTCGTAGAAGCTTGGCAACCCCTCTCAATGAAAGTGCTTTCCACAGTCTGTGCCTAGGGCTACTTGAAGAGAAAACAAACCATAGAGACAAAACTGAGAACTCCTTTATTTTCTCAAGTTTCAAAGAGCTACTACAAACCATGTTGAATTTTGAGTTCCAAATTCATCTATCTATATAGGAGAGAACAGTGGGAAACCTAAATATAAAAACTGCTACTGTAGACGAAAGCTTCAAACTCGAAGAACAAAATTTGGTGAGCCAAGTGGGATTTGTGTACTGATCATTACCACCAAGTATCATCAAGATTGGGTGAAAAAATATTTGCTGGTATTTCGAAAACTCGTAATTTCTTAGAAGCTTGGCAACCCCTCTTAATGAAAGTGCTTTTCCACAGTCTGTGCCTAGGGCTACTTGAAGAGGAAACAAACCATAGAGAGAACACTCAGAAATCCTTTATTTTGTCAAGTTTCAAAGAGCTACTACAAACCATGTTGGATTTAGAGTTCCAAATTCATCTATCTATATATGAGAGAACAGAGTGAACCCTAAATATAAAAACTGCAACTGTCGAAGAACGCTTCAACCTAGAAAAACAAAATTTGGTGATCCAAGTGGGATTTGTGTACTGATCATTACCACCAAGTATTATCAAGATTGGGTGAAAAAATATTGGCTGGTATTTCGGAAACTCGTTATTTCGTAGAAGCTTGGCAACCCCTCTCAATCAAAGTGCTTTCCACAGTCTGTGCCTAGGGCTACTTGAAGAGGAAACAAACCATAGAGACAAAACTGAGAACTCCTTTATTTTGTCAAGTTTCAAAGAGCTACTACAAACCATGTTGAATTTAGAGTTCCAAATTCATCTATCTATGTAGGAGAGAACAGAGGGAAACCTAAATATAAAAACTGCTACTGTAGACGAAAGCTTCAAACTCGAAGAACAAAATTTCGTGAGCCAAGTGGGATTTGTGTACTGATCACTACCACCAAGTATCATCAAGATTGGGTGAAAAAATATTTGCTGGTATTTCGAAAACTCGTAATTTCTTAGAAGCTTGGCAACCCCTCTCAATGAAAGTGCTTTCCACAGTCTGTGCCTAGGGCTACTGGAAGAGGAAACAAACCATAGAGACAAAACTTAGAACTCCTTTATTTTGTCAAGTTTAAAAGTGCTACTACAAACCATGTTGAATTTAGAGTTCCGAATTCATCTATCTATATAGGAGAGAACAGAGGGAAAACTAAATATAAAAACTGCTACTGTAGACGAAAGCTTTAACCTAGAAGAACAAAATTTGGTGAGCCAAGTGTGATTTGTGTACTGATCATTACCACCAAGTATCATCAAGATTGGGTGAAAAAATATTTGCTGGTATTTCCTAAACTCGTTAATTCTTAGAAGCTTGGCAACCCATCTCAATGAAAGTGCTTTTCCACAGTCTGTGCCTAGGGCTACTTGAAGAGGAAACAAACCATATAGACAAAACTGAGAACTCCTTTATTTTGTCAAGTTTCAAAGAGATACTACAAACCATGTTGGATTTACAGTTCCAAATTCATCTATCTATATAGGAGAGAACAGAGGGAAACCTAAATATAAAAACTGCTACTGTAGACGAACGCTTCAACCTAGAAGAACAAAATTTGGTGAGCCAATTGGGATCTGTATACTGATCATTACCACCAAGTATCATCAAGATTTCGTGAAAAAATATTTGCTGGTATTTCGGAAACTTGTAATCTTAGAAGTCTGGCAACCACTCTCAATGAAAGTGCTTTTCCACAGTCTGTGCCTAGGGCTACTTGAAGAGGAAACAAACCATAGAGAGAAAACTCAGAACTCCTTTATTTTGTCAAGTTTCAAAGAGCTACTACAAACCATGTTGGATTTAGAGTTCCAAATTCATCTATCTATATATGAGAGAACAGGGTGAACCCTAAATATAAAAACTGCTACTGTAGACGAACGCTTCAACCTAGAAGAACAAAATTTGGTGAGCCAAGTGGGATTTGTGTACTGATCATTACCACCAAGTATTATCAAGATTGGGTGAAAAAATATTGGCTGGTATTTCGGAAACTCGTTATTTCGTAGAAGCTTGGCAACCCCTCTCAATGAAAGTGCTTTCCACAGTCTGTGCATAGGGCTACTTGAAGAGGAAACAAACCATAGAGACAAAACTGAGAACTCCTTTATTTTCTCAAGTTTCAAAGAGCTACTACAAACCATGTTGAATTTAGAGTTCCAAATTCATCTATCTATATAGGAGAGAACAGAGGGAAACCTAAATATAAAAACTGCAACTGTAGACGAAAGCTTCAAACTCGAAGAACAAAATTTCCTGAGCCAAGTGGGATTTGTGTACTGATCATTACCACCAAGTATCATCAAGATTGGGTGAAAAAATATTTGCTGGTATTTCGGAAACTCGTTATTTCGTAGAAGCTTGGCAACCCCTCTCAATCAAAGTGCTTTCCACAGTCTGTGCCTATGGCTACTTGAAGAGGAAACAAACCATAGAGACAAAACTGAGAACTCCTTTATTTTGTGAAGTTTCAAAGAGCTACTACAAACCATGTTGAATTTAGAGTCCCAAATTCATCTATCTATGTAGGAGAGAACAGAGGGAAACCTAAATATAAAAACTGCTACTGTAGACGAAAGCTTCAAACTCGAAGAACAAAATTTCATGAGCCAAGTGGGATTTGTGTACTGATCATTACCACCAAGTATCATCAAGATTGGGTGAAAAAATATTTGCTGGTATTTCGAAAACTCGTAATATCTTAGAAGCTTGGCAACCCCTCTCAATGAAAGTGCTTTCCACAGTCTGTGCCTAGGGCTACTGGAAGAGGAAACAAACCATAGAGACAAAACTGAGAACTCCTTTATTTTGTCAAGTTTCAAAGAGCTACTACAAACCATGTTGAATTTAGAGTTCCAAATTCATCTACCTATATAGGAGAGAACAGAGGGAAACCTAAATATAAAAACTGCTACTGTAGACGAAAGCTTCAAACTCGAAGAACAATATTTCGTGAGCCAAGTGGGATTTGTGTACTGATCATTACCACCAAGTATCATCAAGATTGTGAGAAAAAATATTTGCTGGTATTTCAAAAACTCGTAATTTCTTAGAAGCTTGGCAACCCCTCTCAATGAAAGTGCTTTTCCACAGTCTGCGCCTAGGGCTACTTGAAGAGGAAACAAACCATAGAGACAAATCTGAGAACTCCTTTATTTTGTCAAGGTTCAAAGAGCTACTACAAACCATGTTGGATTCAGAGTTTCAAATTCATCTATCTATATAGGAGAGAACAGAGGGAAACCTAAATATAAGAACTGCTACTGCAGACGAACGCTTCAACCTAGAAGACAAAAATTTTGTGAGCCAAGTGGGACTTGTGTACTGATCATTACCACCAAGTATCATCAAGATTGGGTGAAAAAATATTTGCTGGTATTTCGGAAACTCGTTATTTCTTAGAAGTTTGGCAACCCCTCTAAATGAAAGTGCTTTCCACAGTCTGTGCCTAGGGCTACTTGAAGAGGAAACAAACCATAGAGACAAAACTGAGAACTCCTTTATGTTGTCAAGTTTAAAAGAGCTACTACAAACCATGTTGAATTTAGAGTTCCAAATTCATCTATCTATATAGGAGAGAACAGAGGGAAAACTAAATATAAAAACTGCTACTGTAGACGAAAGCTTTAACCTAGAAGAACAAAATTTGGTGAGCCAAGTGTGATTTGTGTACTGATCATTACCACCAAGTATCATCAAGATTGGGTGAAAAAATATTTGCTGGTATTTCCTAAACTCGTTAATTCTTAGAAGCTTGGCAACCCATCTCAATGAAAGTGCTTTTCCACAGTCTGTGACTAGGGCTACTTGAAGAGGAAACAAACCATATAGACAAAACTGAGAACTCCTTTATTTTGTCAAGTTTCAAAGAGATACTACAAACCATGTTGGATTTACAGTTCCAAATTCATCTATCTATATAGGAGAGAACAGAGGGAAACCTAAATATAAAAACTGCTACTGTAGACGAACGCTTCAACCTAGAAGAACAAAATTTGGTGAGCCAATTGGGATCTGTATACTGATCATTACCACCAAGTATCATCAAGATTTCGTGAAAAAATATTTGCTGGTATTTCGGAAACTTGTAATCTTAGAAGTCTGGCAACCACTCTCAATGAAAGTGCTTTTCCACAGTCTGTGCCTAGGGCTACTTGAAGAGGAAACAAACCATAGAGAGAAAACTCAGAACTCCTTTATTTTGTCAAGTTTCAAAGAGCTACTACAAACCATGTTGGATTTAGAGTTCCAAATTCATCTATCTATATATGAGAGAACAGGGTGAACCCTAAATATAAAAACTGCTACTGTCGAAGAACGCTTCAACCTAGAAGAACAAAATTTGGTGAGCCAAGTGGGATTTGTGTACTGATCATTACCACCAAGTATTATCAAGATTGGGTGAAAAAATATTGGCTGGTATTTCGGAAACTCGTTATTTCGTAGAAGCTTGGCAACCCCTCTCAATGAAAGTGCTTTCCACAGTCTGTGCATAGGGCTACTTGAAGAGGAAACAAACCATAGAGACAAAACTGAGAACTCCTTTATTTTCTCAAGTTTCAAAGAGCTACTACAAACCATGTTGAATTTAGAGTTCCAAATTCATCTATCTATATAGGAGAGAACAGAGGGAAACCTAAATATAAAAACTTCAACTGTAGACGAAAGCTTCAAACTCGAAGAACAAATTTCCTGAGCCAAGTGGGATTTGTGTACTGATCATTACCACCAAGTATCATCAAGATTGGGTGAAAAAATATTTGCTGGTATTTCGGAAACTCGTTATTTCGTAGAAGCTTGGCAACCCCTCTCAATCAAAGTGCTTTCCACAGTCTGTGCCTATGGCTACTTGAAGAGGAAACAAACCATAGAGACAAAACTAGAACTCCTTTATTTTGTGAAGTTTCAAAGAGCTACTACAAACCATGTTGAATTTAGAGTCCCAAATTCATCTATCTATGTAGGAGAGAACAGAGGGAAACCTAAATATAAAAACTGCTACTGTAGACGAAAGCTTCAAACTCGAAGAACAAAATTTCATGAGCCAAGTGGGATTTGTGTACTGATCATTACCACCAAGTATCATCAAGATTGGGTGAAAAAATATTTGCTGGTATTTCGAAAACTCGTATATCTTAGAAGCTTGGCAACCCCTCTCAATGAAAGTGCTTTCCACAGTCTGTGCCTAGGGCTACTGGAAGAGGAAACAAACCATAGAGACAAAATTGAGAACTCCTTTATTTTGTCAAGTTTAAAGTGCTACTACAAACCATGTTGAATTTAGAGTTCCAAATTCATCTATCTATATAGGAGAGAACAGAGGGAAAACTAAATATAAAAACTGCTACTGTAGACGAAAGCTTTAACCTAGAAGAACAAAATTTGGTGAGCCAAGTGTGATTTGTGTACTGATCATTACCACCAAGTATCATCAAGATTGGGTGAAAAAATATTTGCTGGTATTTCCTAAACTCGTTAATTCTTAGAAGCTTGGCAACCCATGTCAATGAAAGTGCTTTTCCACAGTCTGTGCCTAGGGCTACTTGAAGAGGAAACAAACCATAGAGATAAAACTGAGAACTACTTTATTTTGTCATGTTTCAAAGAGATACTACAAACCATGTTGGATTTACAGTTCCAAATTCATCTATCTATATAGGAGAGAACAGAGGGAAACCTAAATATAAAAACTGCTACTGTAGACGAACGCTTCAACCTAGAAGAACAAAATTTGGTGAGCCAATTGGAATCTGTATACTGATCATTACCACCAAGTATCATCAAGATATCGTGAAAAAATATTTGCTGGTATTTCGGAAACTTGTAATCTTAGAAGTCTGGCAACCACTCTCAATGAAAGTGCTTTTCCACAGTCTGTGCCTAGGGCTACTTGAAGAGGAAACAAACCATAGAGAGAAAACTCAGAACTCCTTTATTTTGTCAAGTTTCAAAGAGCTACTACAAACCATGTTGGATTTAGAGTTCCAAATTCATCTATCTATATATGAGAGAACAGGGTGAACCCTAAATATAAAAACTGCTACTGTCGAAGAACGCTTCAACCTAGAAGAACAAAATTTGGTGAGCCAAGTGGGATTTGTGTACTGATCATTACCACCAAGTATTATCAAGATTGGGTGAAAAAATATTGGCTGGTATTTCGGAAACTCGTTATTTCGTAGAAGCTTGGCAACCCCTCTCAATGAAAGTGCTTTCCACAGTCTGTGCATAGGGCTACTTGAAGAGGAAACAAACCATAGAGACAAAACTGAGAACTCCTTTATTTTCTCAAGTTTCAAATAGCTACTAAAAACCATGTTGAATTTAGAGTTCCAAATTCATCTATCTATATAGGAGAGAACAGTGGGAAACCTAAATATAAAACTGCAACTGTAGACGAAAGCTTCAAACTCGAAGAACAAAATTTCCTGAGCCAAGTGGGATTTGTGTACTGATCATTACCACCAAGTATCATCAAGATTGGGTGAAAAAATATTTGCTGGTATTTCGAAAACTCGTAATTTCTTAGAAGCTTGGGAACCCCTCTTAATGAAAGTGCTTTTCCACAGTCTGTGCCTAGGGCTACTTGAAGAGGAAACAAACCATAGAGAGAAAACTCAGAACTCCTTTATTTTGTCAAGTTTCAAAGAGCTACTACAAACCATGTTGGATTTAGAGTTCCAAATTCATCTATCTATATAGGAGAGAACAGAGTGAACCCTAAATATAAAAACTGCTACTGTCGAAGAACGCTTCAACCTAGAAGAACAAAATTTGGTGAGCCAAGTGGGATTTGTGTACTGATCATTCCCACCAAGTATTATCAAGATTGGGTGAAAAAATATTTGCTGGTATTTCGGAAACTCGTTATTTCGTAGAAGCTTGGCAACCCCTCTCAATGAAAGTGCTTTCCACAGTCTGTGCCTAGGGCTACTTGAAGAGGAAACAAACCATAGAGACAAAACTGAGAACTCCTTTATTTTGTCAAGTTTCAAAGAGCTACTACAAACCATGTTGAATTTAGAGTTCCAAATTCATCTACCTATATAGGAGAGAACAGAGGGAAACCTAAATATAAAAACTGCTACTGTAGACGAAAGCTTCAAACTCGAAGAACAATATTTCGTGAGCCAAGTGGGATTTGTGTACTGATCATTACCACCAAGTATCATCAAGATTGTGTGAAAAAATATTTGCTGGTATTTCAAAAACTCGTAATTTCTTAGAAGCTTGGCAACCCCTCTCAATGAAAGTGCTTTTCCACAGTCTGCGCCTAGGGCTACTTGAAGAGGAAACAAACCATAGAGACAAATCTGAGAACTCCTTTATTTTGTCAAGGTTCAAAGAGCTACTACAAACCATGTTGGATTCAGAGTTTCAAATTCATCTATCTATATAGGAGAGAACAGAGGAAACCTAAATATAAGAACTGCTACTGCAGACGAACGCTTCAACCTAGAAGACAAAAATTTTGTGAGCCAAGTGGGACTTGTGTACTGATCATTACCACCAAGTATCATCAAGATTGGGTGAAAAAATATTTGCTGGTATTTCGGAAACTCGTTATTTCTTAGAAGTTTGGCAACCCCTCTAAATGAAAGTGCTTTCCACAGTCTGTGCCTAGGGCTACTTGAAGAGGAAACAAACCATAGAGACAAAACTGAGAACTCCTTTATGTTGTCAAGTTTAAAAGAGCTACTACAAACCATGTTGAATTTAGAGTTCCAAATTCATCTATCTATATAGGAGAGAACAGAGGGAAAACTAATATAAAAACTGCTACTGTAGACGAAAGCTTTAACCTAGAAGAACAAAATTTGGTGAGCCAAGTGGGATTTGTGTACTGATCATTACCACCAAGTATCATCAAGATTGGGTGAAAAAATATTTGCTGGTATTTCCTAAACTCGTTAATTCTTAGAAGCTTGGCAACCCATCTCAATTAAAGTGCTTTTCCACAGTCTGTGCCTAGGGCTACTTGAAGAGGAAACAAACCATAGAGACAAAACTGAGAACTCCTTTATTTTGTCAAGTTTCAAAGCGCTACTAAAAACCATGTTGGATTTAGAGTTCCAAATTCATCTATCTATATAGGAGAGAACAGAGGGAAACCTAAATATAAAAACTGCTACTGTAGACGAACGCTTCAACCTAGAAGAACAAAATTTGGTGAGCCAATTGGGATCTGTATACTGATCATTACCACCAAGTAATCATAAACATTGGGTGAAAAAATATTTGCTGGTATTTCGGAAACTTGTAATCTTAGAAGCCTGGCAACCACTCTCAATGAAAGTGCTTTTCCACAGTCTGTGCCTAGGGCTACTTGAAGAGGAAACAAACCATAGAGAGAAAACTCAGAACTCCTTTATTTTGTCAAGTTTCAAAGAGCTACTACAAACCATGGTTGGTTTAGAGTTCCAAATTCATCAATCTATATATGAGAGAACAGGGTAAACCCTAAATATAAAAACTGCTACTGTCGAAGAACGCTTCAACCTAGAAGAACAAAAATTGGTGAGCCAAGTGGGATTTGTGTACTGATCATTACCACCAAGTATTATCAAGATTGGGTGAAAAAATATTGGCTGGTATTTCGGAAACTCGTTATTTCGTAGAAGCTTGGCAACCCCTCTCAATCAAAGTGCTTTCCACAGTCTGTGCCTAGGGCTACTTGAAGAGAAAACAAACCATAGAGACAAAACTGAGAACTCCTTTATTTTCTCAAGTTTCAAAGAGCTACTACAAACCATGTTGAATTTTGAGTTCCAAATTCATCTATCTATATAGGAGAGAACAGTGGGAAACCTAAATATAAAAACTGCTACTGTAGACGAAAGCTTCAAACTCGAAGAACAAAATTAGGTGAGCCAAGTGGGATTTGTGTACTGATCATTACCACGAAGTATCATCAAGATTGGGTGAAAAAATATTTGCTGGTATTTCGGAAACTCGTTATTTCTTAGAAGTTTGGCAACCCCTCTAAATGAAAGTGCTTTCCACAGTCTGTGCCTAGGGCTACTTGAAGAGGAAACAAACCATAGAGACAAAACTGAGAACTCCTTTATTTTGTCAAGTTTAAAAGAGCTACTACAAACCATGTTGAATTTAGAGTTCCAAATTCATCTATCTATATAGGAGAGAACAGAGGGAAAACTAAATATAAAACTGCTACTGTAGACGAAAGCTTTAACCTAGAAGAACAAAATTTGGTGAGCCAAGTGGGATTTGTGTACTGATCATTACCACCAAGTATCATCAAGATTGGGTGAAAAAATTTGCTGGTATTTCCTAAACTCGTTAATTCTTAGAAGCTTGGCAACCCATCTCAATTAAAGTGCTTTTCCACAGTCTGTGCCTAGGGCTACTTGAAGAGGAAACAAACCATAGAGACAAAACTGAGAACTCCTTTATTTTGTCAAGTTTCAAAGCGCTACTACAAACCATGTTGGATTTAGAGTTCCAAATTCATCTATCTATATAGGAGAGAACAGAGGGAAACCTAAATATAAAAACTGCTACTGTAGACGAACGCTTCAACCTAGAAGAACAAAATTTGGTGAGCCAATTGGGATCTGTATACTGATCATTACCACCAAGTATCATAAACATTGGGTGAAAAAATATTTGCTGGTATTTCGGAAACTTGTAATCTTAGAAGCCTGGCAACCACTCTCAATGAAAGTGCTTTTCCACAGTCTGTGCCTAGGGCTACTTGAAGAGGAAACAAACCATAGAGAGAAAACTCAGAACTCCTTTATTTTGTCAAGTTTCAAAGAGCTACTACAAACCATGTTGGATTTAGAGTTCCAAATTCATCAATCTATATATGAGAGAACAGGGTAAACCCTAAATATAAAAACTGCTACTGTCGAAGAACGCTTCAACCTAGAAGAACAAAATTGGTGAGCCAAGTGGGATTTGTGTACTGATCATTACCACCAAGTATTATCAAGATTGGGTGAAAAAATATTGGCTGGTATTTCGGAAACTCGTTATTTCGTAGAAGCTTGGCAACCCCTCTCAATCAAAGTGCTTTCCACAGTCTGTGCCTAGGGCTACTTGAAGAGAAAACAAACCATAGAGACAAAACTGAGAACTCCTTTATTTTCTCAAGTTTCAAAGAGCTACTACAAACCATGTTGAATTTTGAGTTCCAAATTCATCTATCTATATAGGAGAGAACAGTGGGAAACCTAAATATAAAAACTGCTACTGTAGACGAAAGCTTCAAACTCGAAGAACAAAATTAGGTGAGCCAAGTGGGATTTGTGTACTGATCATTACCACGAAGTATCATCAAGATTGGGTGAAAAAATATTTGCTGGTATTTCGGAAACTCGTTATTTCTTAGAAGTTTGGCAACCCCTCTAAATGAAAGTGCTTTCCACAGTCTGTGCCTAGGGCTACTTGAAGAGGAAACAAACCATAGAGACAAAACTGAGAACTCCTTTATTTTGTCAAGTTTAAAAGAGCTACTACAAACCATGTTGAATTTAGAGTTCCAAATTCATCTATCTATATAGGAGAGAACAGAGGGAAAACTAAATATAAAACTGCTACTGTAGACGAAAGCTTTAACCTAGAAGAACAAAATTTGGTGAGCCAAGTGGGATTTGTGTACTGATCATTACCACCAAGTATCATCAAGATTGGGTGAAAAAATATTTGCTGGTATTTCCTAAACTCGTTAATTCTTAGAAGCTTGGCAACCCATCTCAATTAAAGTGCTTTTCCACAGTCTGTGCCTAGGGCTACTTGAAGAGGAAACAAACCATAGAGACAAAACTGAGAACTCCTTTATTTTGTCAAGTTTCAAAGCGCTACTACAAACCATGTTGGATTTAGAGTTCCAAATTCATCTATCTATATAGGAGAGAACAGAGGGAAACCTAAATATAAAAACTGCTACTGTAGACGAACGCTTCAACCTAGAAGAACAAAATTTGGTGAGCCAATTGGGATCTGTATACTGATCATTACCACCAAGTATCATCAACATTGGGTGAAAAAATATTTGCTGGTATTTCGGAAACTTGTAATCTTAGAAGCCTGGCAACCACTCTCAATGAAAGTGCTTTTCCACAGTCTGTGCCTAGGGCTACTTGAAGAGGAAACAAACCATAGAGAGAAAACTCAGAACTCCTTTATTTTGTCAAGTTTCAAAGAGCTACTACAAACCATGTTGGATTTAGAGTTCCAAATTCATCTATCTATATATGAGAGAACAGGGTGAACCCTAAATATAAAAACTGCTACTGTCGAAGAACCCTTCAACCTAGAAGAACAAAATTGGTGAGCCAAGTGGGATTTGTGTACTGATCATTACCACCAAGTATTATCAAGATTGGGTGAAAAAATATTGGCTGGTATTTCGGAAACTCGTTATTTCGTAGAAGCTTGGCAACCCCTCTCAATCAAAGTGCTTTCCACAGTCTGTGCCTAGGGCTACTTGAAGAGAAAACAAACCATAGAGACAAAACTGAGAACTCCTTTATTTTCTCAAGTTTCAAAGAGCTACTACAAACCATGTTGAATTTTGAGTTCCAAATTCATCTATCTATATAGGAGAGAACAGTGGGAAACCTAAATATAAAAACTGCTACTGTAGACGAAAGCTTCAAACTCGAAGAACAAAATTTGGTGAGCCAAGTGGGATTTGTGTACTGATCATTACCACGAAGTATCATCAAGATTGGGTGAAAAAATATTTGCTGGTATTTCGAAAACTCGTAATTTCTTAGAAGCTTGGCAACCCCTCTTAATGAAAGTGCTTTTCCACAGTCTGTGCCTAGGGCTACTTGAAGAGGAAACAAACCATAGAGAGAACACTCAGAAATCCTTTATTTTGTCAAGTTTCAAAGAGCTACTACAAACCATGTTGGATTTAGAGTTCCAAATTCATCTATCTATATATGAGAGAACAGAGTGAACCCTAAATATAAAAACTGCTACTGTCGAAGAACGCTTCAACCTAGAAAAACAAAATTTGGTGAGCCAAGTGGCATTTGTGTACTGATCATTACCACCAAGTATTATCAAGATTGGGTGAAAAAATATTGGCTGGTATTTCGGAAACTCGTTATTTCGTAGAAGCTTGGCAACCCCTCTCAATGAAAGTGCTTTCCACAGTCTGTGCCTAGGGCTACTTGAAGAGGAAACAAACCATAGAGACAAAACTGAGAACTCCTTTATTTTGTCAAGTTTCAAAGCGCTACTACAAACCATGTTGGATTTAGAGTTCCAAATTCATCTATCTATATAGGAGAGAACAGAGGGAAACCTAAATATAAAAACTGCTACTGTAGACGAACGCTTCAACCTAGAAGAACAAAATTTGGTGAGCCAATTGGGATCTGTATACTGATCATTACCACCAAGTATCATCAAGATTGGGTGAAAAAATATTTGCTGGTATTTTGGAAACTTGTAATCTTAGAAGTCTGGCAACCACTCTCAATGAAAGTGCTTTTCCACAGTCTGTGCCTAGGGCTACGTGAAGAGGAAACAAACCATAGAGAGAAAACTCAGAACTCCTTTATTTTGTCAAGTTTCAAAGAGCTACTACAAACCATGTTGGATTTAGAGTTCCAAATTCATCTATCTATATAGGAGAGAACAGGGTGAACCCTAAATATAAAAACTGCTACTGTCGAAGAACGCTTCAACCTAGAAGAACAAAATTTGGTGAGCCAAGTGGGATTTGTGTACTGATCATTACCACCAAGTATTATCAAGATTGGGTGAAAAAATATTGGCTGGTATTTCGGAAACTCGTTATTTCGTAGAAGCTTGGCAACCCCTCTCAATCAAAGTGCTTTCCACAGTCTGTGCCTAGGGCTACTTGAAGAGAAAACAAACCATAGAGACAAAACTGAGAACTCCTTTATTTTCTCAAGTTTCAAAGAGCTACTACAAACCATGTTGAATTTTGAGTTCCAAATTCATCTATCTATATAGGAGAGAACAGAGGGAAACCTAAATATAAAAACTGCTACTGTAGACGAAAGCTTCAAACTCGAAGAACAAAATTTGGTGAGCCAAGTGGGATTTGTGTACTGATCATTACCACCAAGTATCATCAAGATTGGGTGAAAAAATATTTGCTGGTATTTCCTAAACTCGTTAATTCTTAGAAGCTTGGCAACCCATCTCACTGAAAGTGCTTTTCCACAGTCTGTGCCTAGGGCTACTTGAAGAGGAAACAAACCATATAGACAAAACTGAGAACTCCTTTATTTTGTCAAGTTTCAAAGAGATACTACAAACCATGTTGGATTTACAGTTCCAAATTCATCTATCTATATAGGAGAGAACAGAGGGAAACCTAAATATAAAAACTGCTACTGTAGACGAACGCTTCAACCTAGAAGAACAAAATTTGGTGAGCCAATTGGGATCTGTATACTGATCATTACCACCAAGTATCATCAAGATTTCGTGAAAAAATATTTGCTGGTATTTCGGAAACTTGTAATCTTAGAAGTCTGGCAACCACTCTCAATGAAAGTGCTTTTCCACAGTCTGTGCCAAGGGCTACTTGAAGAGGAAACAAACCATAGAGAGAAAACTCAGAACTCCTTTATTTTGTCAAGTTTCAAAGAGCTACTACAAACCATGTTGGATTTAGAGTTAGAAATTCATCTATCTATATATGAGAGAACAGGGTGAACCCTAAATATAAAAACTGCTACTGTCGAAGAACGCTTCAACCTAGAAGAACAAAATTTGGTGAGCCAAGTGGGATTTGTGTACTGATCATTACCACCAAGTATTATCAAGATTGGGTGAAAAAATATTGGCTGGTATTTCGGAAACTCGTTATTTCGTAGAAGCTTGGCAACCCCTCTCAATGAAAGTGCTTTCCACAGTCTGTGCATAGGGCTACTTGAAGAGGAAACAAACCATAGAGACAAAACTGAGAACTCCTTTATTTTCTCAAGTTTCAAAGAGCTACTACAAACCATGTTGAATTTAGAGTTCCAAATTCATCTATCTATATAGGAGAGAACAGAGGGAAACCTAAATATAAAAACTGCAACTGTAGACGAAAGCTGCAAACTCGAAGAACAAAATTTCCTGAGCCAAGTGGGATTTGTGTACTGATCATTACCACCAAGTATCATCAAGATTGGGTGAAAAAATATTTGCTGGTATTTCGGAAACTCGTTATTTCGTAGAAGCTTGGCAACCCCTCTCAATCAAAGTGCTTTCCACAGTCTGTGCCTATGGCTACTTGAAGAGGAAACAAACCATAGAGACAAAACTGAGAACTCCTTTATTTTGTCAAGTTTCAAAGAGCTACTACAAACCATGTTGAATTTAGAGTCCCAAATTCATCTATCTATGTAGGAGAGAACAGAGGGAAACCTAAATATAAAAACTGCTACTGTAGACGAAAGCTTCAAACTCGAAGAACAAAATTTTATGAGCCAAGTGGGATTTGTGTACTGATCATTACCACCAAGTATCATCAAGATTGGGTGAAAAAATATTTGCTGGTATTTCGAAAACTCGTAATTTCTTAGAAGCTTGGCAACCCCTCTCAATGAAAGTGCTTTCCACAGTCTGTGCCTAGGGCTACTGGAAGAGGAAACAAACCATAGAGACAAAACTGAGAACTCCTTTATTTTGTCAAGTTTAAAAGTGCTACTACAAACCATGTTGAATTTAGAGTTCCAAATTCATCTATCTATATAGGAGAGAACAGAGGGAAAACTAAATATAAAAACTGCTACTGTAGACGAAAGCTTTAACCTAGAAGAACAAAATTTGGTGAGCCAAGTGTGATTTGTGTACTGATCATTACCACCAAGTATCATCAAGATTGGGTGAAAAAATATTTGCTGGTATTTCCTAAACTCGTTAATTCTTAGAAGCTTGGCAACCCATCTCAATGAAAGTGCTTTTCCACAGTCTGTGATTAGGGCTACTTGAAGAGGAAACAAACCATAGAGACAAAACTGAGAACTCCTTTATTTTGTCAAGTTTCAAAGAGATACTACAAACCATGTTGGATTTACAGTTCCAAATTCATCTATCTATATAGGAGAGAACAGAGGGAAACCTAAATATAAAAACTGCTACTGTAGACGAACGCTTCAACCTAGAAGAACAAAATTAGGTGAGCCAATTGGAATCTGTATACTGATCATTACCACCAAGTATAATCAAGATTTCCTGAAAAAATATTTGCTGGTATTTCGGAAACTTGTAATCTTAGAAGTCTGGCAACCACTCTCAATGAAAGTGCTTTTCCACAGTCTGTGCCTAGGGCTACTTGAAGAGGAAACAAACCATAGAGAGAAAACTCAGAACTCCTTTATTTTGTCAAGTTTCAAAGAGCTACTACAAACCATGTTGGATTTAGAGTTCCAAATTCATCTATCTATATATGAGAGAACAGGGTGAACCCTAAATATAAAAACTGCTACTGTCGAAGAACGCTTCAACCTAGAAGAACAAAATTTGGTGAGCCAAGTGGGATTTGTGTACTGATCATTACCACCAAGTATTATCAAGATTGGGTGAAAAAATATTGGCTGGTATTTCGGAAACTCGTTATTTCGTAGAAGCTTGGCAACCCCTCTCAATCAAAGTGCTTTCCACAGTCTGTGCCTAGGGCTACTTGAAGAGAAAACAAACCATAGAGACAAAACTGAGAACTCCTTTATTTTCTCAAGTTTCAAAGAGCTACTACAAACCATGTTGAATTTTGAGTTCCAAATTCATCTATCTATATAGGAGAGAACAGTGGGAAAACTAAATATAAAAACTGCTACTGTAGACGAAAGCTTCAAACTCGAAGAACAAAATTTGGTGAGCCAAGTGGGATTTGTGTACTGATCATTACCACCAAGTATCATCAAGATTGGGTGAAAAAATATTTGCTGGTATTTCAAAAACTCGTAATTTCTTAGAAGCTTGGCAACCCCTCTTAATGAAAGTGCTTTTCCACAGTCTGTGCCTAGGGCTACTTGAAGAGGAAACAAACCATAGAGAGAACACTCAGAAATCCTTTATTTTGTCAAGTTTCAAAGAGCTACTACAAACCATGTTGGATTTAGAGTTCCAAATTCATCTATCTATATATGAGAGAACAGAGTGAACCCTAAATATAAAAACTGCTACTGTCGAAGAACGCTTCAACCTAGAAAAACAAAATTTGGTGATCCAAGTGGGATTTGTGTACTGATCATTACCACCAAGTATTATCAAGATTGGGTGAAAAAATATTGGCTGGTATTTCGGAAACTCGTTATTTCGTAGAAGCTTGGCAACCCCTCTCAATCAAAGTGCTTTCCACAGTCTGTGCCTAGGGCTACTTGAAGAGGAAACAAACCATAGAGACAAAACTGAGAACTCCTTTATTTTGTCAAGTTTCAAAGAGCTACTACAAACCATGTTGAATTTAGAGTTCCAAATTCATCTATCTATGTAGGAGAGAACAGAGGGAAACCTAAATATAAAAACTGCTACTGTAGACGAAAGCTTCAAACTCGAAGAACAAAATTTCGTGAGCCAAGTGGGATTTGTGTACTGATCATTACCATCAAGTATCATCAAGATTGGGTGAAAAAATATTTGCTGGTATTTCGAAAACTCGTAATTTCTTAGAAGCTTGGCAACCCCTCTCAATGAAAGTGCTTTCCACAGTCTGTGCCTAGGGCTACTGGAAGAGGAAACAAACCATAGAGACAAAACTGAGAACTCCTTTATTTTGTCAAGTTTAAAAGTGCTACTACAAACCATGTTGAATTTAGAGTTCCAAAATAATC